>NW_021620078.1:410566-446874 GCF_004785775.1 Grammomys surdaster | reverse complement strand
GGGAGGGAGGGAGAAAGAGGGAGAGAGACAGAAAGAAACAAAGAGAGAAGAAAGGAAGATGAAACTGTGAGGAAGATATATTGGGTAAAGACACAAGAGGAGTATTGCATATATGTATAAAATTCTCAAAAATAATGAAAAAATAATTTTAATGTCATAGGATAGCATTTTAATCCAATAGGACTATTGGCATTGGTATCTTTATAAGAAGATGAAGAAATATCAGATATCTATCTACCTGTCAGCTTCCAGTACACATAAAAGAAAAAACAAGTACAAATACTGTGAGACAATGTTTGTCTGTAATCCAAGAAAAATAATCTCTCAACTATGCTAGCACAATGATATTGGACTGACATTGAATTTGAGAAAATGAAACACCACCATGAAAGCCACCATTATGCTATTTCATTACATCAGTACCAACAAATATCTAACCAGCCAAAGGGTATTTGACAATATCTGAGGACAATACCTTGATGAGCAAACTTTGGGAAAGAAGGGCTTGCCTGCAGTTGGCAAAGCTCAGAGCCTTCTCAGTTGACCTACATATGCATCCCTGAGATAGTACAGGGAAAGCCTAGTTTCCCTTCCAGGTCTACTCATAGCCTATGCCTTTGTTGTACTAACTGACTTTGTCCCTTTAAATGTAATTGGGTTAAATACTTTTGGTAAACCAGGCAGTGATAGAATGGAGAGCTGAGTCAGTGTAAATCCAGACTCTACACAGAAAATATTTCAAGTGTATTCTCTTCTATTTGGGGTTTCTATATCTTATGTTCTCTTCCATCTTTAACCCTAGCTAATGACTTCAGTGAGAATTTGAAAAATCTACCCACAACAGCAAGGGGAATGGAAGACAACCAAGGGATACTGTCCAGAGCTCACCAGTAGGGGCTGAGAACTGTATCAACTCAGCTTTTTATGCTCAAATTTTTTTTAAAGTAGAGCTGAGTTGAGAATGTAGATCTGTTCTTGCTGTGATTGCTGCGGCCTTTATATAACCTTAAGCTGGGTGGCATGAGTTTCAAGATGCCAGGAGGTTTGCTTCATTAGTCCTTGTGTTGTTAAAACACTGGAGATATCAGCAACCAAGGAATTTTTTCCAATATTTCGTAAAGTGCAAGGAATATTTTTTTCTCACCTTCCATTTCTGAATATCCATATTTTTGACATCTTTAATTTCTGGAACCTTTTTTTTCTTCCTGCAAACCTTAGAAGTCAAAGATAGCACAAAAATATTCAAGCTGGGCATGTGCCAGCAGATTCTGCTGGCAGGGATGGTTCTGCCTCCTGTGCTGTTTATGAAGTATCATCATGCTCAGGAGATGTCACCCACTGTAGAGGGCACAGAGAAATATTGTCCTTATACCATTTTTTATTCTAATTTACAAACAACAACAAGAAAGAATTATTTGACATATTAGCATTGACATTGTTTGGGGAAAACATACCCTCTTTTGACAATGCATAGCTTTAAAATTAATATTGTATACATAGAAAATACAGAATAATCAATTTCTATAGGGTTACTTCTACTCATAGAGATCTCTATAGATGAAACATAAAATTCACATAAATTATTTTTCTTAAAAATGACTTCTATTTTAAATTCAGGTACAATATGTGCCTTTGACTCATTTGTTGCTTGTTAATGGAAGATGCCCAATAAATATTTATTGATGACAAGAATAGTTTTTAGTGTGTTCTGTGCCAAAGAAATCCCAAAGAAGAGTGGCTATTTCCCAAGGCCTTGTATATCTGGGCTTCAGTTTTAAATAATCAGTGGTTAGCTTTACTGAGGGGACTAGACAGAGGTCACTGGAGGAGTCATCCAGAATTTAGAAGTGGAATACTGTTGGCTCCCAGCCCTGTTTCTAGTAACTACCCCACCCTACTCTTCTCAGGAGAACAAATGTACACTTGCGCACCGAGCAGGTGGCATGGGCTACAGCAATAAACAGCTCCTTTTCTACGGGGGAGCAGTGGACCAGCTTCATGGATCCATGAGATTTCCAGTGGAGAAGCCATTATGTCCAGTTAAAACTAACTGAAAACATTCCTGTGTAGCAGCTTCTCAGTAACCCTACTCCTGTTCAGGCTGGAGTCTCTCAACACTGCTCTCCTCATCTCTTCAGCTGTGCTCACACAAAACCAGCTTCGAGACTCAGACAGCATGGGACAGCTAAGCATCACTCAGTGTGTCTGTGTGCCCTGACAAATATCTGTGGCTTTAATCTGCCTACAAACTAGTGCTGGGAAGAGGGAGCCAGTTAGGTTCAATGGGAGAATTTCCCTGATTTTCATGTGTTTACTTCCTTTGCTTTCCCTAATGAACTCAATGGCTCTGGAATTCCAAGCCATTAATTGGAATTAAGACAGAGCTCATTATCTGGAGCCAAAAGGTTATAATCAGGCCCCTCGAACAATCAACCAATATCCTTTTGTTTACTGGAAACCCGACAGGAAAACACTCCGTTGTACCTAAATGACTTGTAAAGTTATTTTCATAAAATGCTCGGTGAGTTTTCCTAATTAATCAGCAGTCTTTGGCACCAAGAGTCAAACATTTGAGGCCTGACACACAGGCTGGCAGCAAGTTTGTCAGCAGAAATTGCCTTTTGTGCAGTTCATGTGCTACCTGGCACGAAAAGGAGCTAGTAAATCTTAATGGCAATTAAAACACAATAGTTAATTAGCCTTTTCTTTGTCCTTAAGAACTTCTTTAGAGCCTTTCACATTAATAAATTGAAAAACTAGTTTCTCCACCTTTGTCTGCACACACACTCAAAAAAAAAAAAAAAAAGACAGAGTGAGTTTTTCCTTGTTTTCCAAAGGATATCCCTTATGCTGACAGTATTCCATGGCGTGAGCCCCACAGTACCAAGCCAAAGACCCATGCTGGCCAAAGAAAACGCTGACCCTACTGGACTTGAGCAGGTCAAGGAGTTTTATGGTGAATGGAGAGGTACCATGAAGACTGTGAAGTTAATCTCTCATTTATCTTAACCATTGATAATCGTGTCTGAGAGTAACAGGACCCACAAAAGTCAGGAAGCTGAAAAGAAAAATTAACAGAAAGAAAAAAGCTAGACCAGTTTTTCGTTTGTTTTGACAGATATTGCTGTAAATTTGATGGAAATTCTGCTTTTTAAAGAAGTATTTTTCATCAAATTAAGTGCATATATTTTATGATGAGCTGTATTTAAATGAAAACAATTTTGTATATTCTAAACTACAACACAGTAAATTAAGAATCCTGAATTTACATGTTTTTTTAATTGGAAGTTAAATGGATTCCTTAACTGGGATTCACAAAAACTACCTTAGAAATGATTCACTATTTACTTCCACTAAAGGCACTTGAGTTAAAGAAAGTGGTCAGAGTAATCTAAAAAATGGCTTTCCAGTGAAAAGAGCTATTTCTTGGGCATTTTCAGTGAGGGCAGAGCTACAGGAAAACATTTAAGCACGCTATGAAATATTCAGGTTAGGTGGGAAATAATTTCCTGGGGGGATTTCGTCATTGGAATAAGTCATCCAACCTAAGTTTTAAAGTCATTTCTTCCGACGATGGGAGTGTCTTCAAAAACACAACGCATTTTATCTCTGCAAGACAGCACTGTAGGTGGAGGTAGATAATTGTAAAACCTGATTTTTAAGGAGAATGTGAATTTTTATGAAAAGAATTAAGGATTATATTGCTATAAAATATGCTCAAAATGGCAGGGGGTGGAATTCTATTCTAATAGAAAGACTCAGTCACATAGTAGAGTTCTACAGTAGCTTTCCTTACTTTGTACTAAATAAACAGCTTGGGGACATGTGTTGTTGCTACAGGCGCTATGAAACTGTTAGCTTAGATTTTGGCTCTTATGCTACACTAACATAACAATCCATGAACTCATATTTGGAATCCCAAGCAGTTACATAACTTAACATCTTGCCAGCATTACTAGTATTTCTTAATGTGAAGTGTGTGTGTCTCTTTGTGTCTCTCTCTCTCTCTCTCTCTCTCTCTCTCTGTGTGTGTGTGTGTGTGTGTGTGTGTGTGTGTGTCAGTGTGTGTTTTCACAAAGACTAGTGATCAAATATCATACCAGGAAAGGCCTCAGAAAGTAAGGTTAGATATTGAAATTGTCACAGGACCCTGTTTAGAATAATTTCATCCATGAGAATAGGTTTTGCTAATGAATAAAGATAGGTTTCACTGCTATAGTGAAATGCTACACTGATACAGAAGCTGTGATAGTCTTCTGAGGGACTTACGCACCCAGAGCTATGCCACTGCTTCTGTTCGGCTGCTGAAAGCTGGTCACAAGCTCATTGCTCATTTCTCCACACATCTGTGAAGGAAAGATGAGAAAGTAGAAAGATAAAGACAGAAGCTTCAGACATACATACACTGAAGACATAACCAGGATTGGCCAGCTAAGTAGACAGAAAGACCTAAGCCTAGACAGAAAGACCTAAGCCTGGCAGAACAGGAAGACAAAGCATCATAATATCACGTGGACCAATGAAGAAAATCTCCACAGGCACATGACTACAGAGACTGTAGTAAAACAGAAAATGACCAAGGAAGGCGATTTTTTTGTTGTTGTTCATCAAGATATCAGATACCATTGATAGAAATAAGGAGAGATGAAGTACAAAGAGGTAATCATAAGAGGAATCTGAGTTTATTAGTCAATGACTTAATATTGGTTTTTAGATTGCAAAAACTTCCAGAGCCTGATCAATATAGATATGGACACTCGCAGTCCACCATTGAACTGAGCAAGGGGACCCCAATGGAGGAGTTAGGGAAAGGACTGAAGGAGCTGAAGGGGTTTGCAACCCCATAGGAAGAACAATAATATCAACTAACTGGATCCCCCAGAGATTCAAGAGACTAATTCACCAACCAAAGAATATACTTGGAGGGACCCATGGCTTTAGCTACTTATGTAGCCTTATGTGGCATCAATGGGAGGGGAGGCCCTTGGTCCTGTGGAGGCTCAATGTCCCAGCGTAGGGGAATACTAGGGTGGTGAGGCAGGAGTGGGTGGATGGGTGGGGGAGCACCCTCATAGAAGCAGGAGGAGTAGGGATGGGATATGAGGTTTGCGGAAGGAAAACAAGGAAGGGGGATAACATTTGAAATGTAAATAAATAAAATAACCAATAAAAATACGTTAATTAAAAAAAAGAAAAAGTTGAACAAAAAGAAATTAGAAGACACTAGTATAAAACAGAAGAAGATTAAAACATCACAAATCCCTCCCCCATCTATCTCTTTCCATTCTTTCCTCCCTCTGCAGGGTCTTATGTGGACCAGGCTTGCCCAGAACCCTCTGTAACTGAAGCAGGTGTTAAAGTTCTGATTTTCCACAAGTACTGGTATTACAGGCATATGTTGCCATATCTGACTAAATCCTCTCTCTTCTACTTCCCCAAAAGTATGTGTGTGTGTGAGTGTATGTGTGTGTGTATGTGTGTGTGTACACTCAAGTATATGTGTATGCATATGTGTAAATGTGAGTATGTATATGCATGTGAACACATGTGTATAAGCATGAGCATGTGTTCATATGAGTGTGAGTATGCACGTGTGTGAGTGTTTGTGCATGTCCTTGTATCTATGTCCATGTGCATGTATATATGTGTATGTGGTAGTTTGAATACGAATGGGCCTGATAAACTCATGTGTTTGAATGCTTGGTTACCAGGGAGTGGCACCACTAGGAGGTGTGGTCTTCTTGGAGGAGGTGTGGCCTTGTTGGAGGAAGTGTATCACTGTCACTTCCGGCTGCCTACAAATCCAGGTGTAGAACTCTTAGCTCCTTCTCTAGAACCACATCTGCCTGAATACCACCATGCTTTCAGCCATGACGATAGTGAACTAAACCTCTAAAACTGGAAGCCACCCTAAATGTTTTCCTTTATAAGAGTTGCCATGGTTGTGGTGTCCCTTCACAGCAATAGAAACTCTAAGACAGTGTATATGCATGTGCACGCATGTGAATGTGCATATGTGTGCATGCAAATATACATGTGCTTTTGTGTATCTGTATGTATGTATGTTCATGTGAGTGTTAATGTGCATGCGTGTGCATGTTTATGACTGTGTCCATGTATTTATGTGTATGCATGTTTGTATATGTGTATGCATGTGTGTCTGTGTGTGTATGTACACAGTACACATGCATGTGTGTGTCTGTGTGTTCTTTTTTCTCCTGCTGCTAAAAGTATTTGTGATATCACTGCATATAAAATTTGTATTTCAGCATGATTCATATATATATATATACATATATGAATATATATAATATGTATTATATAATATAAATTATATAAATTTATATATTATGTAAATAAATATATATTGTATATTATATATTTATATATATTTAATATAATATATATATTCCAATTATCGGATTTGAAACATAAAACTCATGAAAGTTTCTCTTAGATGTCTCATGCTCAGGTAGTAAACAACTCCAAAATGTTAATGTGTTCTAATAGCACAGCTTTGGTTTTTTGTCTACTTTCACATGGTCTCTATGAGTTGTTAATTCAGGCTCCCAAGTGATGGCTAGACCTTTCTGGACATGCTGTACTGAGCAGGAGGAGTGAAGCGGTGACTGGGTGCAAGTGTTCTTCAGCTTCCACTGAGACATGGTAGGTACCACACCATGAATGTGTAATTGATCAAAGCAAGTCAACCACCTAAGATACAGGCTGCAAGAAAACCAAAATACACACTAGCAATGCACTCTACCTTAACTGTGGAAATTCTAAAGCACACAAGCTTCACAGAGAACAAAGTTCAAGCTGTTTGTGTTTCTAATGAGCTCATGGACAAAATCATAGTATTAATTGTCTTTGAGTCTTCCTTTTTAATGAATAGATCATTATACATTTTCCTCTGATATTTCATCTTCCTTAACATATGATATTAAAGGCCTTACATTATTTCAAAGTTAAAGGAATGACAGTATCTTCTAAAATGATAGTATGCATTTCATAAGACATCTCCTAGTACAACTTCCAGGACTATTAATGATCGATAGCACATGCTAGCACCCCATTAATATGGCTATCTGTTTTTTTAACTATGGTTTCCTACGAACACTTGCTTCTAAAATGAAAGTACAGATGATTTTTTTTAATGCTTCAACCCCATGATTTGATTCACTGGACAAAAATACTTCGGGTAACCAATTAACCTCTTCTGTTTTCTTAGCTCAAAAATGTCTTCTAAACCACACAACCAGAATTACCTCTTCAGTCTGCTCATTTCCCAATCTTTATTAAAGATATATATTTTAAAGTCTTGATTTTTAACATTATTTGAGTTCCATGTGAGATTCTGAGAGCCAAGGGGATGAATTTATTGTTTTAGTAATGGACCTGACATCTGCTGCCTATCCACTTGCAGTCCTTCTGTTTTTCTTTCCTAACAGAACTTTCCCACAGTCATTCACATGCTTCAGTAGACACTAACCCCACCCTCTGCCCCAAGAGCAGGACTGACTGTTCTAAGCATGAACTTGCCAAGCACTGATTCAGGACTGAGCAGTCTCATCCATTCTGGAAATAAGATGAGAAAGATGTCTAGTTTCTAAGAAAGATTCCTACCCATGGGAGGGACCCCTGTGAAAAGGCATTCTTCTCTTTCCGACAAATATTTCCAAATCCAGAAGGGATACCTGGTTCAACTGCAGATAGCCTCCCAGAACTTCAGAGAAAGCTAAAATAAGGGCTTTAAAACTAAGAGCTGCAAGAAACTATGTCTCGATGGCCTTGGGTGTCTTGAGTCAATCACCCTGGACCCTTGCCTGATCTCTTGACGTTCTGTTACATAACAGTGCGTTTCCTGACTTTAGTTAATCCTAAGAGGGACTGCTAGCTACTACAGGAGAAGCCATCCTAACGACACAAAAGGCAGGGAAGAAAGAGTATTCTGAAAGCTGTCCAGTGATGGCAAGCTTCCCAAATCATCCCCAGATTCCTAAAAACAAGTCCACATGTGCTGTAGCAAGTAAAATAGGAGGAAGACTAACACCGACATTTAATTTACAAAAGGCAGAAGACAGGCATTGTGCATATTGTACAGTTGTTTCCTCTGGGCTGGATATGAACATTATCTTAGATCAAAGTAGATGTAAGGACACTCAGGAGATGAGGCAAGTCAACATTCTCTCATGGAGAAATCAATGTGATGGGGACCACCAGGCTCACAGGTGAGTCCACTGTCATCATGAGACCCACACAAACATTCTCCCCATACCGAGGTTATACAAAGCGTAAACAGCTGACATGGGAGTGAGTGTTCTTCAGTAGTGGGGCTGCCTAGATGCCAACTAGAAGACTCTTCAGTGGTATGACCTGTCCTAAGTAACCCATGCTGTGGGTAAGAGTTTTTCATAATTTACCCATGGGATCACTCCCTGGTTAGGTAACTACCCCCAGTCACCCACACTCCTGCAAATAACTTCAAAAACTTCTTTGTTCACCGAGTTTGCTGGAAATAATTTCCTTTTTTTCAGTCTGTATCTTTCAGAGGTATTTCATTGTGTCTTTTCAGGAAAGAAAAATAACAACAATGATTCAGTTGTTGAAGTACTAATTCTAAAATTTTAATTCTAGTTTATACTCTTGCGTGTTTTATCTCAGATGTTCCTACAATTTGTATTTGCTGCAAACTAAACTTAGAATGAAGGTGCTGATGATTTTAATTCAGCTCTGATAGGACAAACAATTAGTCACAGAGTCAGCTAAAGTGAAATACAAATAATTCCACTTCATTTCTAAAGAAAAGATACATGATGAACTTTTATGGCTAAAAGACAAAAATAATAATTAGATTTTTATCACTGTTTCTAAAGTCTGTTTGAGTCTGTCATCATGTTGGTGGTGGCAAAATTCACTGACACATACTCTGTTTTTTTTTTTTACACTTTTATTCTCTGTTCTCTATATTACATAAAGGAACAAATGAAAACTACCAGATAAGGTTAAGTAATCAGGAGTCTGTGGTTTGGCCAATCAAATCCTTAGAATTATGCTTTATCTAGTCCTGTGTACAATGACACTTCTGATGACTAATCATGCTTATCAATTTGACTGCATTTGAAAGCATCTAAAACACAAGCTGCTAGACACTCTTATGAGGGACTTTTTAAAATCACATTATTTGAAGCAGAGAGATATCTAGGCCATTTCTCCTGGTGGCAGCCTGGATAAAAAGGGCATGGAGAAGGAAACTTTGCCTCTGCCTGCTTGTCCTCCCTCAACCTAGAAAATTCTGTTGTTGTGGCCAATATTAAATACAACTTCTTAGGATTCTAAGCTCCTCTCCAGGAATCCTCCTGGACCAGCACCTGATTGTAACTACTGAGACATCAGCTTTGTGGACTGAAGAATTTCTGTGCTCTCAACCTTTCCTTCATGAAGCAGCCTTCATTTCACTACTTGGATCACATCCTGTGAGTCAATCTAATAAATCCCCTCTCAATAGATTGATCCTGTCAGTTTTGTTTTGTTTTGTTTTCAGAGAACCCTGAGTGATACCACTCTGAAATAGTGTACACAGCCTATACGACAGCTACACATCTGCTGCTGTAACACATGACAGTAACGAGTACTATGACGGAATACAAATTTATTAACACTCTGAAAATTCAATGTGAAAGCTGGGCTTTGTATTAATATACTCCCAGAGGTTTGGAACCTCTAAAAATAAATGAATTTGCTGTGTTTTTCTAGCTTCTCAAAGCCTTATACACTGATTAGCCCTATTATCCATGATAACATCCAGCCATGTTGTAGCTCCCTGATACCACTTGTATTGTCCTATTTATTCTTTTGACCCATTTTTCTTCTTATTATTTTTCTGAATTTAAGAATCTTTGTGATCATACTGAAACACTTAGATCTAGTAGAACTACCTCCATACGTGCCAGGAAGCAACCAATTGAAACTTTCATTCCGCCTGGCTATGCATGACATTTCACAGGTTCTGGTGACTAAGATATAGAAGCACTACTCCATGGATATGCAATACAAGCATCAATAATGGTCAGGAAGCACTTTAATGGAAAGTGAACGGAATGAAACTTGGTTCTTTGAAAAGACAAACAAAACTAGCAAAACAAAACACCAAGAGAAAATGAGGAAAAAAGACTAAAATGGAGGCATGACAACTAGCATCAGAGAAATAGACAAGGTTGATGATAGTTAGAAATTATAAACAAGTGTGTGCTAATAAATTTGATAGCTTAAAAAATAATGCATTTCCTGTACAAACACACTTTACAAAGAGTGTTTGATGGAGTGATTAAAACCTGAACTATCAAAGAACCATCAAAGAATTGCTATGAAACAGAATTCACTAAGTTGTAGCAGTGAAATTTAAGAGAACTAATACTATTTTCTCAAATTATTCAAAAACTTAAAAATAATGTAACTTTTCCAAACACATTCTATAATACTCCTATTGCTTTGATGCTAAGCCAGATCAGGGCATGTGAAAAAGAAAACTGACAAGCTAACATTCTTGTAGAATATAGATGCAAAGTCCTCAACAAAATGCTATCAAAAGTCAAGAGCACCAGGGCTACACAGAGAAACCCTGTCTCAAAAAAAACAAAAACAAAAACAAACAAAAAATAAAGTCAAGAGCACACTAAAGAGATTATTCACCTCAATCAAGTGAGATAGATTCTTACCAGGAATGAAAGGTTAGTTCAACATGTGGAAACCAAAAATCATGATACAAAATATCAGCAGAAGAGATGATAAAACAGGATTTCAATAGATGAAGAAAAAAATTGATAAAATATACCCTGACTGTATATTACAATTGTCTGTGATTACAATAACAAATGAATTAGATGTGGAAGGGATATCCTCCAACATAATAAAAATCCCACATAATAGGTAAATAGGTGTTGTTATATTTATGTAAAAATTATGTGACTGTCTATAATTTAGAACAGACAAGGATGCCAATGTTCAATACTTTTGACTTGAAAGTTCTAGAAAATGCAATCCATCAGAAGTGAAAAAAGAAGGAAAGAAAGAACAGAAAGAAAGAAAGAAAGAAAGAAAGAAAGAAAGAAAGAAAGAAAGAGAGAAAGAAAAAACATCAAATCAGAAAAGTGGAAGTCACTGTGTCCCTGAATGCTGATGACTGAGATCTCAGAAAGAGCTACAAAAACCCTCTGTAAACAGTTTGTAAACATATTTAAGAAAATTATAGGTTAAAAAACTGACACAGAGAAATCAATAGCATTGTCATACACTAGTTAACCTATAGAATTGATACAACATAATTCTCCTCAAAATTCCTAATGTTCTCATAGAATTTCATAGGCTAATTCATAAATTATATAAAAATCAAAAGATCAAGAAAACGCATAGTTCAGGAAGAGAGTTCGTGGTTCATGTTTACTCAGATAAAGACTAAAGCTGGAGTCATTTAGGAAGTGTGATGCTATGTGGCACTGGACCGGCTCTCGGGGGCAACAGTGGATGACCCAGAATCATACTCATGTTTATTTGGAAATTTATTGTATGATATAGAGAATATAGTTGATAACCACAGAAAGGAAGGAAATTCCCAAAGCAAGAACAGGACAATGATGAATATAATAAAGGAAATAATAAAAGTATATCTCAGTTTTACACTACATGGGAAAATAATTTCAACAGAGATTAAAGAATTCATTGCACAATTAAAAATTTTACGGAAAATTTATTATGAAATTACCACACATTCCCAGATCGGTGATAATACAAATAAGACACAAAAATTATTGCTATGAAAGTAAAGATTGGCAATTTAAACATTAGTAATTATGAACCCATATTTATCACTGACCTCATAAATAAGTTCATGTTACAACATGTAACCAATACACATTATGCATAATACACAAGAGATGTTTACAAATCATTAAATAGGTATCAGTGTCACTCAAACTATAGAAATAAAATACCTAGATGCATTTCATGGAAAAAGAAAATTCGTCAAAGGGTTAATGGTACCAGTTGAATGGGAAAAAAAACATAGGAGCATATTGTATGATTTGTGATGGGTTGTTAAATAGATGGTTAGTGCTTGGCAGATGGTTAGTGATGGGCATATAGTTAGTTGTATGTTAGTGGTGAGTATATGGTTAGTGTTTAGTGTATGTTTAGTGGTAGATGTATGGTTAGTGTTAGGTACATGTTAGTTTGTATTGTGTATATGGTTAGTGTTGAATATGTGTTTTTGTTTTGTTTTATTAATATGCCTTGTAAATGAATCTATATAAAAAACAATTTTCTAGGAACAAAAATATCACATAAGAGACAAAAGAGCAATGAAAGGAAAATAAATGAAAGTATTAAGAGCTACTTAAATAAATAAATTGCATAATCTAGAAGAAGATAAAATAATGTTAATTGCTCATATACCCACTCTCGGTTATCATTAAGACTTTTTAAGTCAAATTATAAGTAAAGAAATAAGATGCCATTACTGATCTACATTATGATCCAAAATTCCATAGAGATAATGTTATAAAGTAAAAATTATTGTTCCTATTGCTGACCATGTTATTCATTATATATTACGTCAATCATACATTGAAATGTGAATACTTCTTACTCCATGAAGAAATGCAAATTAACACAGTGCTTAAAAATGGAAAGTTTAAAAACATGCACATAAGTGTGTATAGTATACCTAAGTATACTATAGATAGTATACCTAAGAAGTCTTCACTGTATACTTTTTCCTGATTTTATTGAAGTGTTTATGAGTCAGAATGCTAGTAACTCTCTCTAAAAATGAAGGCTAAGAATACTTTGAATAGGCAAATCAACCTTATGACACAGGAAATTGGGATTTCCCAGCAAGAAGTCTTAAAATTCATAACATGAATCAGAGGAGGGACAGAGACGCTGCATTCTGAAAAACAAGTCTTCTAAAGATTTAGATGAAAATGCAGTGACTATATAAGAAGCACAACGCCAGTCATTCATTATCTGGTCACATGCTGAGCAGGTAATACTTACGTGCTATATGCCAGGCAACTCAGAGAAAACTGTCTATAGTGTGTCATCTGATTTTATCCTAAATTAGTGTGTTTGAAAACAGGGTAGGATACAAAATGCGTTGAAATGGCAGAATTAACAAACTGTGGGTGAAACTTAATGTCTTCTGTATGAGTCTAAGCATTCATATTCCCAGGAACTAAAATTGGTTATGTAGAAAAATGTTCCTGAGATGAATTAGTATTTTCTCCATGAGTCTAAAGTAAAATCAGAATGTGGGTGTAGCTGCCTGATACAGTGTTGACCTGGCATGTCCGAGGCCCTGGATTTGATACATAGCTTTATGCATTACTTCTCTTATTGCTGACAAAACATGCAACAGAAGCAACTTGAGGAGGAAGGCTTTCTTCGGGTCACCATTTGAGGTCCCTGAAAGGAAACTATGGCTGCAACCATTTGAGGCACTTGATCACATGGCATTTGCAGCCACGAAGCAGAAAGAGATAAGTGACAACACTCTATTTTCTTTCTCCATTTTGTATAGCCCAGGGTCCTAGCCTATGGAATTTAAAGTGGGTCTTCCCACACCAGTGAACCAAGTCCACAAACCCCTTCACAGGCATGCCCAAAATTTTTTTCTATTGTAATTCTCAATCCTGCCAAGTTGATAATCAATAAAAATCATCACACACTGCAAAATCAAAATAAAGAAGATGAGAAACACAATCAAAATATAGTGTGTGGGAAAAAATGAACAAAGGGGGAAATTATAATAAAACAAAAATAAATAGATCAATAAAAAAGAAAGCAGGACATAGCATTATCCAAGTGGGTGCTCTGGATCCCACAAAGACTGATGCTGTCTGGCCGTAAAACATAATATGGTCTTCCTCAGCAAAAACAAGTGAGATAGTCGGCTCAAATCAGTTCTTTAAGGACATTGATGGGCAATAGGAAGTGGGCAAAGGGGTGGTGACATACATGCTAGCTCTGTGGTTTGGAATTATAACTAGTTCTCATGCAAGCTTTCCAGCCTCTACCATTATTTTTAAGCATAGGCAAAAAAAATAAAGAAATCCAGACTTAGGAAGGTGGACTACATGTGTGCCAAGGGTTAGAAAGTGTTCCCCTCCACTCCTCTTCCACCTCAATGATGCTTGACCTCAGCTACAAACGCAACTCACTATTTTAAAACTGTTTAATCATTCATTAAATAGTCAAGAAACACTTAACTTTGTGTCCAGAACTATGGTAAGCATTAAAAAGACAGAGGGTCTCAGCGCCTGCCCTCAGGCAAACTACAGTTCATTGTTGGAGATCATAAATATTTCATTCTCTTGGACAGTGTTTAACTGGAGGTGATTAGAGGCATATTGTCTCTGTCCTCACAAAGTTAAAATTTCAGAGAGGTAAATCTCAAATTATACAGCACAGCACGTTATATAGAACACCTAAATGTAATGCACCCAAGCACCTGGTGTACAGTTACATAACAATTGGTCTTCCCTCTAGGACAGCTCTGCCTCTCAGCTTGACCGTCAGAACAACAACTAGGCAGGCATTGCCTTTTATCAGACAGGAAGTGCCTTCCTCTACCATCTGTCCCTGGAATGCAGGCCACAGAGGAGCGAGAGCCCAGCAACTTGCTGGGGGTGGGGAGGAGGGATGGAAGGAGGGAGGGAGGGAAGGAAGGAGGGAAGGAGGATGGAGGGAGGGAGGGAGGGGGAGGGAGAGGAAACCACAATAAGGTAGATAATTATAAAAGAATCTAAAATTTCCACTTCCATTGAGAAGCCAGATTGTAACTTCTTGAGTTCTTTATATACTTTGGATCAGTTGCTTCAATCTCCAAAGAAGCTGAGTGACTGATTCAGCTTAAAACATCAACCAACCAAACAGTAGTGAAAGAACAATAATACGAAAGAACACAAAAGCTCAACTTGAAGAAAGCCATCTTCTGTCCTGTCTGGGTCTTGTTTGGAGGTTTCGGAACCTCATCAAAAGGTAGGGTGTGCTTTCTTGAGGTTTCTACTCATTGCCTTTTACTGTCTTCTGGCTTCTTTTTACAACCATTTCCCCATGTTGGGCAAGCTTGTCCAGGTTTCTTCTCCAAGAAAGAGCTCATCTTTGTACCCGTCAAAACCTTATGTGAATTGACCTGTATTCAAGTTCAGCTGGGTGTTTGCCTATGTCAACAGCTCATTCTGGACCTATCTGTTGGGGCTGTACTTTGACATATAACTGCAGAAAGGTAATCGGATCTCTTCACTTCCTTATTTGGACACCTTTGATTTTGTTTGTTGTTTGCTTTGTCTTGCCTTTTACTTTATTCAGCTGCCAGTAGACTTCATTGTTCATACAGACTGCTCTCCTCTCACAGGAAGCGTAGGCTGGAGCTGAAAGGAGAAAGCCCACTTGATGGTAGGGACGTAGGCACAATAAAAAACCTTTCAGAAATAGTTGCTTTTTTTCTACACCTGCCTACTGCTTTCATCCATTTACCCCCATGGCTACCACCTTCTGTCATTGCAAACAAAGCAAGTTGTATACTGCTAATTGCCAAGAGCTTGAAATCCTAATCCTTCACACCTTAGTCTTTAGCCAGACTAATAACAACAAGAAGAGGGAGAGGACAATTTGTCACCCTCCCAAGCAGCTGTACTAACTGTTCTCTGACCACCTGGGATGCTCAGAGTCTTCCTTTCTCCATGTTTATTTAGTTTCATTTACTTTCTTTTGTTTATTGGCATGTTCAACTTCTGCAACTTTCTCTAACTTGACCATACTTTCCAAGATAAAATGAGGAGAAAAATGAGAAAGCTATCTACAACATTTATGATAGATGAAAGCTGATTTGTAAATGCAAAGTTGTAAACAGGTATTTGATACTGAGTTAAGGTTCTGATAAATTTTACAGAACATGAAAACTTGGTTACTGCCTTTGAGTTAGCTACTCTGTGTTATTTTCTAGGTTCCGGTGACTGCCCTTAGCCAGCACAAGGGTCAGATTCCACTTTGAGATATGCCCACTCCGCACCATCTCAGAAAGTGTGTGCTGGACAGAGTATGCAAATTCTCATGCCACATGACACTCACAATAAGAAATTAATTCATTTGTTTTTCATTGACAAATCTGTCAACAGTGTCATACATTGCTTGAAATGTAATTGCTGATTTTGAACAAGGAACAAATCAGAAAAATCAAGTGTTGTGTTCCTTAAAAAAAAAAAAAGAAAGAAAAGAAAACATAATATTTTGAAACAAAACAAAATAAAAACTGCTTTATCTTCCAAAGCCAGAAGTGTAGAGTTAGCAGCATAGTGGCTGACCCCAGTTTTCAGTATATTCTCCGTTCTAAGGACATTTTCAGGAAATGGTCAGCCTGGAGATACAATGACAGGAAACCCAGCAGTGAAGGTTTCACTGATAACATGTGATTTGAAGTCCGTGAACAGACCTAATGGTCATTCAGTCCCTTAGGCCAAAGTGGATAATAATCCAAAGTCCCCGTTAAGATCTTGTCATAAAACCACACGGATGGCAGCATTTGAGAAGGAGCATTTTCCTAACATAAGGAGGGTAGTAATGCCGTTAAGGCATTATTTCACAGTGCTATTCATTTAAATGAGGTTAGCCCCAATGTTCGTGTGTTGTACAGTAACAGATGACTTTTTAAAAGTTAGGTCCTGTAATAGTAATGTACTGTGATTGTGGCTGCAGATCATTGGTAGAGTCCTGGCACACCACAAATGCTAATACTACTAATAGAATAGCAAAAGTCAGTGTGCAGTTACAATTCGATCTTACTATCTCTACGTTCTGATAGTCTCTTTTACCATTTATCTTAGAAGAATAAGCTGCTCTTAATAGAAAAAATTTTCAAAAATCAATATTGTACTTTCAGCACCCCTTTCTAAATGATTATAGAGTAGCAAAATTGATGTTTTCCCCACATAGTCCAGAGTTCAATTGCCCATATACATATGGCTGAGAGCCATCTATGATGGTCAAACAGCAAGGGATCTCATCTCTAAATAAAACTGGCTCTCCCTCCCCTAGCAGCCAGGAATTGTCAATAGTTCCTCATCTAGAGATGAGGGCTCATGTGCTCCCTATCCATTTGCCCTGTTCTCTTAAATGGAGTATGCCCTACAATGGGTCAGTTAACCTTCCATGTCATCATAGAGGACACTGGACTATCTGAATGCCACCACACCTTCAGTACTCTGCAATGCTTTCCAGAAGCTTCCCAGCACCTTGGATTTGATACTCAAGCTTCTTTTCATATTACCTCCTTATCTCAAGTTGTCAACAAGCTGTAGAATAGAAAGAGCTGGAGTTCTTAGATACATGCACTCAATACAGGTGATCCTTCTCGACTTTTACAGTTTATTTCTTTGACCTGAGAAAGTAATTGGATGTGTTTGCGTTTTAAAAGGGAAACCCTGATCAAGTGAAGCGAATAAAAGGAGAAGAAATGGGTGATGGAAAGATTAGAGAACTTTTATTCTGTACAATTAAATTTCTGCATCAGATGTGTATTACTCCAAGATTCTCAGATAGCTCCTTCTTGGCTCAGTCATTTTAAATGACTAGATGTGGCATAGGGCTGAATTTTAATTAAATATTTTGTATTGTAAGTGAATATAGAGTAGCAAAATTCCATAGAAATAGTTCACATGTAGATATGAAGCATACAAAACAGTGGAATTAATTTTTATCTCATTTTGTTTAAGCCAATAAAGTAAAAATAGTATTATTAAGATGGACAAAATATTCATTCATCTTTTTATTTTTCATACTCTTTCAAATGTGGTTGCATAATACATATACAGTGTGTCTGTACTTAAACTAGCTGCCTTTTAACCACTCAATTGTCCCCTATGACTTGTGTTATGATAATAGTCTGCAGAGGTACAGGGAACTTTTATTTTCATCATTAGCTCTACATTTAAAAAAAAACTTATAAAGGAATTACTGGAAAGTAAGTTGATTGAAACAGGCCTTGTCAGCCAATGTTGTGCCTGCTTAGAGTCAGAAGAGTTCATCTTGCTAGCAAATTATGATGTCCTATAGTTAGATCTTTTTCTATACATTGGATCTATCAGATGGTTCTTCTGTAACTTCTAAGATATTGTCTCTAAACTACTGGGCTTTGGCATGATGTGGTGGTGGCTCTACAAACTACAGATCCGGGTTTTATAAGAAAGTCAAAAGTACTCATGTAGAATGGCTAAATTAATTCTGTGAATGTTCAATATAATTCACAAGCATGTTAATGTGTGATTTGCTTCTCTAAGACGTTTTTTATATTTTCATCCTATGCAACATGCTAAGTACAGAGAGATTCAGAGGAGCAAAGTTTCTGCTCAAGAAGAATGGGTACTTCAGTGTACAGAAGAAGCTGGATCAAACAGGTAAAATTGCAAACACAGACATATTATCTAAAACATAAAATAAGGAGATTTGACCTAACCAGCAAGGTCAGAAAAAAGCTTCCTTGAGGAAGTGGTGCTGGAGTTGAGATCTAAAGGATGAATAATCTGACCAGGCAGAGAGGAACCAGGAAAGATTGGCTGTGGAGTCTGATACTGATCTTCAGCTTTGTCTTAGGAAGAAGTCTTAGGATTTGGGAACGAATTCAGTGGTAATGGTGAGTACTTAGCATGCACAAAAGCTGAGCTTAATTCCCAGCAGGAAAATGCACTACAATGAACTGTGGCTGGGAGAAACTAAACCAGAGCTGGTTCTCACCCATTTTGCATCTGGCTGTGCTCTTCTTCCTTTTAGACATGTAGCACCGTCCAGGATGCCTTTGCATTTGCACTCATGGCCTTAAAAGGTAATGTAAGAAATAAACAGGTATCAGATTAGCTAGGCAGTGAGTAACCAAGCTCCTGCAGCATAGTAAACATGGTTTTAAAGATAAATAATCCTAATGAAGTAATAAAAAGACAATTCATTGGATAAAACCAGCAGAGGACAGAACAAACATTTCGACAAACATCAAAACTCAAGCAACCAAAGCCATTACTAAACAGAGGGCATCACTAAAGACAACGTAAAATCTAGACTTGCTCAGCTTATCATTTTAACAAAGGTGAGAAAGAAAATGTGTCTCTCTGAGGAAACAGGCATTCTAAAATTTCATTGCTGAAGAAGTAATCTAGAAATAATTAGTTAATACATTCTAAAGGGCTGAAGACCAAGTACCCTGAGCTCAGTAATGTCCAAATTCAAGCTTATTCTGAGGAGCTGAGCAAATACATGATTCAACAGATATTTAAATCTGAATCTCTAACAGTTATAACATGCAAATTACAAACTATCAGGAACTTTAACATGTTAATACAGGTAAATGTATTATGAGGTGTCATAAGCATGTACTTTTATTCTGGAGAAAGACCTTTCATAATATTCCAATAAATAAAGGGAAAAACAGTAAAAGATATGAACAAGCTACCTGCATTTTTATAGGTACACTTTATCATTAGCAAGTATTTTGAATATGCAAAGGAGCAATTACATATGACTTGGCTTTTTAACTTATATAAAGTCTCTTCCGCTTATAGAAATTTCTACTTGTATATAAGAAATAAACATTACTTTTATCAGCAATGTTTTATTCCAACACTGAGTTTTGAAGCCAGCACCTCTTCTATGATAGGCTAGCTCTCTATACTTAGCTATTAACACATACCCAGACCAAGGATAAAAGAGTTCTTTTTTACAGTAATACCTTGACACTAAGAAAAATTGAAGGAAGAGAATTCTAAAAGGAAAATAAAGCCCCCTATTCCGCTGCTATCCAAAGATAACTGCCTTAGTGCTGGGAAGTGTTTCTTTTCCATCTTCATTTTAAGTATAACTGCTTTTTTAAAGCATAGTTTTGATTATATTTAATTGAGTTGAGACCAGTATTAAACCTTGCCTGAGGGAGAAGCTTTTATGAAAGATTTTCTTGTATCTAATTACCGGGTATTTCTATAATAGGGGAATAACACTTTATAATTAGATTGGCTGAATTTGAGCTTCATCCATATCCCTGTGAAAGAGGATGACTTTCACTTCATTCTTGGAGTGTTCAATTCACTTAGATATGGTTTTTCCAAATCAATGATTCTCTTCTGGAGTTTAGTCTGAACTGGATAGGATACCCATTAGCAATCACAGGAGACGGTGCTGAAAATACTCATCACACTTATGGAGCAGTCCTTACTAAAATCAAGGTTATTAATAGTCTTATTAAATAATTGCAGTAGCAGTGGCTAACCCAGGCTCTGAACCCACAATACTTGGATTCAAATCCTAGATCACATAAACCTAAATAGCTGAAGGTTGGTTGCATAGTTCCTGAGGCTTAATTTCCTCTTCAGTGAAGCCTCATACGTTGTTGTAAGGTCTAGGTAAGTTAATGTACGTACAACTTACAACAGCGCTGAGCATAAAACAAAAGTACCCAATAAATGTTAGTGATGAGGATACCACGATGGGTAAAGGATCTAGATACTCACTATTTCAACATCCAACAGTGAGCACTTGTATGCCTGTGTGGTGTAGGTACTCTGAAAGTGCCATCTTGTTCATCTTCATGCTAATGCTGTAAAGTCAATGTTGCTTTGTTATTCATGTAATGACACTGCATTCTTCAAGGTTCAAGGTTAACTGACCTTCCAAAGTCAGTTTTGAGTACTCCAAAAGAGACAGAATCAAGGTGACAGAGGAGAGGGAGAATGCTCCCTGGGTTTGCTCTTTTCTTATATTCTGAATATTCTTATATTCTGAAAGATAAAAAGGGCAGAAAAAAATGCCATCTTCCAACAACTTCCCCCTCCTTTAACTACAAACGCTTGTCTTTATTAATTGAACAACATTTGCACAGCTGAGAAAGCCATTCTGTGAACTGCCATTCCTAAGCAGTGTGTTTGTAGATGAAAGATGAGCAGGGAGACTCATATGGCAACTACTAAGCTACTGACTCCTGTCTCTAAATGATATTCTGGCATACCCAACTTTGGCACTCAGCTTTGGCATGCTGTGGTGGGGACCACACTTATTGCCCAGCACAAGACACAGTGAAATACTGGTGGTGTTGATGATCATCAATCCCAGCGGTAGACAGTGCCTGTTACCAGACTGCAGAAGACACTGACATACACAGGTAAAGCTTCATTGGCCCCATGGAGAACTGGCTACATACTCACCTTTCCCTAGCAGTCCTGGGTTCCTGTGTTCTGAAGTGTCAGTCCAGGTGCAATTTGCCCATATCAGACTCCTCCCCTGACCTTCTGATCTCAAAATCTGCCAACTTCTGACCTACAGCTTATTTTATAGAAGACAGAGGACCAGAGAAATGAGAAAGTGCATGCAGTCTAGACCTATGTGTGGTGGATAGGACTAAAAGTAAGGACTGGAGAATTCTCAGCCAAATGGCTCTCTGTGATGTGCTAGAAGGAGCAATACAAATATAACGGAAGACTAAGGGAAGGGGAAAAGATGGGCTTCTTGAAGTTGGGCTTTCTATTGGCTTCTGTGCCTTGAATTTCTTGCTTTCTCACTCTGCAGGAAGCAATGCTCTTTCCCAGCGACAGGTGGATCCAGTTGGCTGCAGTTACAATAATTACAAAGCCAGCCTCCAAATACTTCACCTTAGAAGCATCAGCCTTGCCTGGGAGGTTAGCCTCTCAGAGATATGAGAATGAGATCATGTACCAAGCTCTACCAGCCATTGAGGTGCTAGGTGTGAAGTCTGGGTGTTGCCCCTTTGTTTGTGACAGCTGCTTCCTGCAGTTGGAACTCCTCTAGTCTCTGAGAGTTCTTTTCTTACCTGGCCATGTGCCCAGTTAATAACACTGCATTTCAGTGACTAATCATTCAGGAACATAGTTGATGACTGTGGGACCATAAAAGGATAGCTTGGTTTCTGGTCGAGCACTGGCTAGAGATGGCCAGAGATCCAACAGGAATCCCCGCAAGGGATGACATACATTTCACCACACTCCCAGACTCCAGGCTCCTGACATGTGGCCAAAGACTCCATTGATCAGTGCCTTTCAGTCACATAGGGCAACGCCCCTACCAGCCCCTCCACAGGCAGAGGGAGTGACTACAGGCCTAAGAGCCTCAAGAGATCTCCATATTAATGAGATACCTAAAGCCCAGAAGGCATAGCCAATTAAGAATTCCTTCCCAGACCCTCCTCCTTACAAACGGTGTTTAACCTCAGGCCCACCCTGAGGACACGGGGTGCAGCTACATCTACTTTCCGCCATGACAATAAACTTTTTAAAACCATGGACTTCTTCATGTCATTGGGGCCTGCTGTGGAGAACCATGAAGGGGTGCTTCGATTACTGAGCCACCTAATCTCCCGTGGAGGACCTCTTTGTGTTCCAGCCATGGAGGCCTGCCAACTCAGGCAAGCTAGCCGAGCCAGCCATGACCCAGCTAAGCGAGTCACAGTGATCAAGGGTCTCTACCCACAGGGTGTTGTCGGAGCTTCTGCCCACTCTGTCTTGGTCCTTCTGCAGACCCCAGTAGTGTCTGGGACCCCAAGTACAAAGACCACTGGTCTCCTGGTCAGTCGCTTTGGCCTGGAGACCCCCAACCCAGGTGCTCTGCCCCCAAAGGACTTCAGGCTGAGACCTCTCCATGTCCGGGCAGAGCCCTGCAGCTTCTCATAGCCCAGTGTCTGCACAGCGCCACATGGAGTGAACTCAGTCACCTTCTCACGCTTCTGCTCTCCAAGCTGTGGTTCCAGCCACCTGGGGAAGCAGACAGGCAGGATCCACAACTCAGCCCAACAGGACCCACGGCCATAGGCAAGCTACAGACCCACAACTGGTGGAGAACATGTTTTTACACTGCTTCGAACATAAGTGTTATGACTCCACAGTATTTGGGTTATGATTTTAAAATAAACTTCCAGATGTAGGTTTTATCAAGTTAAGAGAATGTGACTACTTTAATGTTGGTTTTATATATTTATATTTCATGCTTATTTGCTAAAAATGCATGGCAAATAGCTTTTTAAAAGTTTTGTCAACTATTTTCTCCAAGTAGTGTGAAGGAATATTTATCACATTTCTATAATCGGTTGGTTATAGCCTTCACAAATGTATATATTCTTCACAAATATATACATTAAGTTCTGTTGTGGTTTTGTTTAATTTACTCGCAGTATATGTGAAGCACTTCGTGTTTGTGACCTACCATGTTTTCATATGTTGACAAATTGAACTTAGAGATTGTTAATTTGTACTTGAAGCCCTAATGCTGGCTATTGGTAATCTAGTCTGTTTAATATTTAAAGTTCTGCTTATAATAGGAATAAGATTCTTGGCGATGATCTTTGTGCTTCTAGCTCTGGAAACTCCAGAGAGCAACAATTGTCACATGGGTCACAAGATACTTCCAAAAATTTTATCCTTATAGGTTAACAGTATAGATTGTTAATAAGCCGTCACTACTTGATTTGGATTGGCAGCTATTTATTTTCTGCTAGTACTAATGAATTCAGGATTTTGATTGGATTGCAAATATAATAGAAGACTCTTGAGTAGAGAAGATTCAATCGATCCAAGCTCAAGCCTTCACCAGATTTCTTGACACATCACCATACACATGACAACTACTAAAAACGTCTGTTTAACTCTAGTTCATAGTTCCTGCTTCTATGTATTCTCGCGATATAATTTTTATCCTTGTCACCCCCACTATTTTTCACCTCAATTTGTCTTTTCTGATGATGCTTTTATTCAAACAAGGATTCACATTAACCTGAGGATTGGATGGTTTTACACAGGGCCACAGTCAGAAGGGTTATCTTCTTAGAGAAGAAGGAAAATCAATGTTCCTTCATGGATGAGTCAGAATCAGCTAGTCATGTGATCTCCTCTATCCCCCTTTTGTCCCTTAGAAGCAAATATTCAGCCTTATCCCTGTGAAGAGGAGCATCCGAGCGCATGCATTTGTTATATGCTTTGGCAACAATAACGATGCTGACAGGATGAAAGAGAAAGTTACTACATGGAACTTCTGAACAAATCTATAGCCTTCCTTTCTCATTCTCCTGCCTTCTAGACCAAACAGTGAGAGGATGGACGGAGCTCCAGAGTGGACGGACTTCCACTCTGTGTTCTTAGTTAACGGAAACCATATGCTGGGAACTGCAGAACAAAGGAAGGGTAAACTTCCCAGACATGTCATATATTCACTACAATTATGGCACAGTTCCCTTGACCATATTCAGCTTTTACCATGAGACAAAGGTACAAGTCTCTTGTATAGATTCCTGCAGCCTATATAGATATGTGCAGTCAAATATGTCTTAGTATCTCTCATATAACAAAACAGTGATGCCATATGCTATTATGATATAAATGAATTTCTCCTCCTGCTATAACTGGTCCCCAGCACTGCATTTGAATAAAATTGTTATAAGTGCTTGCCAGTTTGTTTTTAAAAGAACAGCAAGATAGTCTAAGTTTGGATTTTTTTTTTAGTTTACCTTAATATCTTTTGATGATAGCTTCAAAAGTAATGATCAAATATTTGTGAGATGGGGATAAGAGGAATTACAATTCCTGACCTGGTAATATATATATAAGTACTCAATAAAACCTTAAAGGAAACATAAGCACTGGATGTTGTCCAATCAGAAGGATAACGCAAAGCCAAAGTTAAATCATGATCATTAAGTTGCATTAAAAGATAAGCCAGTGGAAGGAATTTTAAGGGGAAGAAAGGTGTAGCTTCATGTTTGAACAGCACGGTTACTAATACATTCCATTAAAGTGTAGTGTTTTTAACAAATTTGCTATTAAGTGTGCAGAATTGGGTTCCATATGAGCTGTAACTATTTTATAAAGACTAGACAATCAATACTGACTTATTTGAAGAAAAATCTGAAAACGTAGTATATTATATCTCATAGGGATGTATCCTGTGCTTTGAGAGCAGCAGGGAAGTTTTGTAAAAAGTCACTTCATTCACATTTTAATATATGTATGAATATGTATACGTAATATATAATACATTTAATACACAATATGTACATATATACACATATATATGTGTGTATATATACATATGTATATATTCAGCACATATTTGAAGGGTTTGGTTTCACTGGCATCAACGTGTGCTCCAGCTGTTTGTGCATATTTCTGTATGACTTTGCATTTTCCTTGGGGATTAGGATAAGCTCAAAAAGAGATCACCCTTCCAAAAGAGGCAGCTCACTTTTCAATATGCTGCATAACAGATGTTCCGAAGAAAGTGTGTGTGAAAGAGAAGGAAGTATGAGGCAGAAGGAAAGCCCATCCTACAAATCCTATGACCTTCGATCTGCTGGGCAGAAGCTTAAAGTAAGAAATGAATATTACATGCTTTTATATTCAGACATATATATATATGGAACAGAACATAAATTTATATGTGGTAAAAAGAATCTCAGAATTATTTTGAGATTTATCAAAAACCATTTCTTCAATTTGCTTTGAGCTATTACAAGCATGCACAAGCACACACACACATACACACACACACACACACATGGATGCTCAGATGCATTCACGTACATGCACACACATACACACATGTGTACACTGTAGAGGTATTGGCCCAATTCACTGAAGAGAACACCATATTTGTCATAGTTGACAGATTTGTGTGTTCACTCTTTACACTGACTCTAAAGATTTGCTTTATAGCCTTCAGGTTCCACTGATACTGTGTGTGAAGCTAGTCCATATACTTCTGCATCCACTATTCAGTTTCATTACATCTACCAAGTTCAGTGGCTGCTCTGTGCAAGCCTTCCGTGAGATGCAGAAGGAATGAAAGCTAGCCTCCATGCCATTGCTGGGCACAGAGAGAAGGTATTCTCATCCAGCCACCAGCTTGGCATGAGCAAAGCACACAGGATATGCTTGTTCTGAACACAGAAGAACAAGCAGGCGGCCATGCTGAATTGCAGCCCAGATTCCTGTTGCTCATATACTCCCATCCAAAAAGATCAACCTGCTCATTTCTAAACATATGCAGCTTTACAGAACAAAGAAATTATGTGTGGACAGATAAAAATAGGGGATATAATTCTCCATTTTAGAGCTGTGTCTCTATTATATCTTTAAATAACTGTGCTAAATATACACAGTCACATTTTGCAACCCACAGGAGTACTTATGTGAGCTTTTTATTATGGCTCATTTCCAGAGAATTCTGCAAAGGAATGCATATTAAATTTACTGTAAATGTCTCGGAAATAGATTCGTAAATTTTAACATATGTGTAAGTTCACAAATACACACCAAGTAGAAAACTATGGAGAAAGTCATTGTGTGAAGAAATCCTTATCACTAAATGATTAAATCAACTTTGAAGAAGTCAAATTTACCTAAAGAAGTCAATATTAGAGATAGAGTTCTCAGTAGAATGGAAATAACAGGGATTTAGAACTGTATTACAATTATAATTGTAATTAAGATTCGACTCTTGTCTTCCAGTGACTTGCAATATAGTCTAAGATATAATTAAATCACTATAGCAGCTTCAGTGAGGGCAGGAGGACTAAAAATGAGTAATGTGTAGCCCTTAGTTGTTTAGTTGTTTTCAAGTGAAAACTGATTAGGACCAGAGCTGTGATGGAGGAGTGAATGCATGTATAATGCATATATATATATGTGCAATTATGTACTAGGAACTATTTTTCACATGTATTTCAAGACATGGATGGACAGAATAAGCCTTTCCCTCTCCTTGGTGGAACTCATTGCACTGGAAGAGATATATATATAGTATACTACAGACTGATACAGTGTTACTAGGTAGAGGTATGGGGATGACTTTCCTGAGAGTATAACATTTCAGTTAAAGGAATGGAGAAACTGGCTGTGAAGACTGGGGCGTGGGGGGAGGGGAGGGGAGGGGAGGGGAGGGAGGAATGTTTCACATGGAGTGAAGAGTATGTGCAAATGCAAAGGCTTTGAGAGAAGAATGTGAGGGACATGTTCAGGAGGGAGCAAAGCGGATATAGGGTTCTTTCTAAGTGGAAGGCTGGAAAGCTGGGTTAGCTCTTGACCTAAATCTCTTTGGATCTCTACAAATTTAATAAAGTGGCTTCTTGTTATGTTTTTTCCAACAGAGGGGACAAAGAGAAAACTAGAAGGGAAAAGAAGAGAGAATATAGATACACTTGTGAGCTTCCTCCTGCTCTACTTGCTCCCTTCGACTGCCACCCAGTCTGAGCAGTTGTGTGACTATCAGTTGCAGGACCAGCTTCCTGCATCTCCTCACAGTTGCAGCAGCAGTCATTCTTGAAGGATGGAGGGAACTGGCTTCTGCATGGCTGTTATGAGTTCTTCCTCCCAGCTGTCCCTATTCCTTACAACAGAGGCACTGAGGCTCCCTCCTGGGATTTTAGTCTGAGTGTTATCAAATTCCTTTTGAGTTCCTTAAGCTTCAGAACACCCACTCTACCAATTCTCTTCTTTAAAACCCTCTATTCAAAATGCTTAGTGTGCTTTCTATTTTCTGTGTGGTGTCAAGTACTGGGAGTGTCGCCAGGAAACCCTTAAAGACGGGATTATGGGATAGTTTTAAATGCAACCTTGACCTTGAACTCATTGCTAAATTCCTTTTCAATGGATAATGAGATAACAATAATAACATGCAGCATAGTAAATCATCCATTGGTATCTGCAGTAGGTTGGTCCAAGTCCCCATGGATACCCAGATCTGAGGATATCCAATTCCTTTACATGAAATGGCATAGAATTGGCATCTATCTTCCTGTAACCATTAAATCCTCTGTCGATTCCTTGTAATGTCTAATATCACATAAATGACTGGTAAATAACTGCAGTGCTTTGTAGCTTAGGAACGAAGACAAGGAAAAAATCTTTTTGAGTTCAATACAGATACCAATGCTTTTTGTATTTAAAATACAAACTCTATGTAGATGGAGCATTTCTCTAATTTATGCCCTGGTTATTTTTCGTTGTATCAATCCTTGTGGATATTGAAGATAAAATCCTTTTAGAACTAAGTGTCTTGGGGGGCACAAATACAAACACAGTTGGCAGACACAGTAGAGAAGAAGATTCAGATTTCGGGAGGCTGGGAGAAGGAATGGTTTCTTCCAGCTGTGGTGAAAACTACACAAAAGGTAAATAACTCAAGAATATAACAGTTATTCAAAGATGTGATCTTAAGACAGGTTAATGGTGCATGCCCACAGTCACAGCCTTTGGGGGCAGAGACAGAAGGATCAGGTGCTTTAAGGTTAGCCTACATAGTGAGACTATGTCTCGAAAACTTTACAAAAGCAGCAGAAAAAAAAATAATAAGCAGAGTCCTGAGCAAATGCCATGAATTATAAGGACCACAAATTTAAATGGGAAAAGAGGAAGCAGAAGGGAAAAACACATGGCCTGATGTGTTAAAGCCGTAGCCAGGGATATCAGCACCAGGAGAGGAAGTGCTGGGTGAGGAAGGCAATGTACTAAACTGACAATTCACAGGAACTGCAGTGCAGGCACTGATGATAAAAACTCAGCCCTGAAAGCCAGTCTCTGAGAAGATGAACAGGAACCATCATTGGGATTTATTGACGGATGATATTCATGGACATTGGAAGGCTGAAGACAAGAGTTGCATTCTGGGGGCTGAGAGCCAAGAGGGATCACAAGAAATGGGAAAAATCAAAACGGTGGGAGGCTTCAGATAAAGAGACATGCTGGAAGGTCATGGGCAGTAAGACTGAAGGATGTGTCAGGCCTAAGTTTCTCATGTAT
This sequence comes from Grammomys surdaster, assembly GCF_004785775.1. Lineage (NCBI taxonomy): Eukaryota > Metazoa > Chordata > Mammalia > Rodentia > Muridae > Grammomys > Grammomys surdaster. The sequence continues at coordinate 418,045 of NW_021620078.1, read as the reverse complement.
GCATACAGTAGAGTGTCTGACACTAATGGAAGGGAAGCACTCTACCGAAGTCACCATCATTTTGTAAAATCATAAAGGAAAAGTAGTATTAACCAAGATTTCTTAATTATTTTTGGTTAGAATATGAGATGATAGGTCTCTCTCTCACACATGCACACACACAAACACATACACACAGAGAGATACACATACACACACAGAGATACACATACACACAGAGAGATATACAAACACACACACATACACACATACACACACACACACACATCATTATTCTTTGAACTTCTTCATTCAATTCATCCCTCCAACTGGTTCACTTCTTTATCCATCCCTGTTTAAGATTTCTCCTCCTCTTTTCATGAACCAATTTATAGTTTTGTGATAGACACACACACACACACACACACACACACACTCGGAATGGTTGTATGTGTATGGCATCTCTGACATAATACAATGGCCTCCAGTTCCATCTACTTTCCACTAATGTCATAATTTCATTTGTTCTTCGTGGCTGACAAAAAATCCATTGTGTATATTGCCACATTGTCTTTATCCATTCGAGTTTATGGAAATCTAGACAGGAACCATGGATCAAATCATGGATAAGCAAGAATGTCTGTACTGAATTGACTTACAGAGTCCTTGGTGTGAATACTCAAGAATGCTACACCTAGGTCTTACAATGCTACTTTTAATTTGGGGCGGGGGGACAAGAGTCACCATTTTTAGTAGAAAAACTATAGCTATTTCCAGAAAATTATGTAGTTTGAAATGTCTTTCACACATGTTCAAAACAGTACAAAAAAGTACAATTTCGTCTGTACTCTAAGTGTACAGCTCAGCGAAAAGAATTCAAGACATTCATTTTTATTTAGGTGCACCCAAGTGTTTCTACCTCTTCCTAATCAGCCTCTAGAATATTCCTTAAGATTTTTGGAAAATCTATGAATACAGTTACCACTGTAGTTCTGTATCAACTAGACATATTTAAGTGTCTAGTTTAACTTTGAGCTGCATCTACCCTCTGTATGCAACAAAGATACACACAAAAGCGATGAAGCTCTTTCGGCTCACTACAGAAGCTTGCCACATTGAATTGACGTCATTAAAATTCTGACTTGTCATTTTCCTTTGTGTGTTCTCCACTGCACTCATAAACAGTCATTCTTTCAAAACTACTAGACTATAAAGTTTCAGAATCAAAAACACAGAGCTATTCAAGTTAGTCAATAAAATTTGAGGAAACATTTATTGAAAATTTGTACAATCAAAGATCTTTGCAAGGGCCCATTTATTTTATTCTCTCCACAGTCATAGAAAATAGTCAGAATGATTATTTCTTGTTTCCCCCCAAAATAGCCAAGGAAGAAATAGATTATAATTCATTTCTCTAAATCCTGTCTACAGTAAATCCAGTCCTTCTATTCAGAGTTTGTGTAGTTTGAACAAGTCCATCTATGCTAATTTCTAACCTAGATTAGTGTTACTCAAAGCAAAAGTAACCAAGAAATTAGAATTTTGTCTTTGAAATCAGTGGCATGCAGACCCTTGTTGATGGTAGTAAGAGCTCTTTCAGTGATACACTTGGAAAGACACCATGTGATTGGTGTAGCTCTCCGTGCTCTCTGAGAAGTTTCTGTGTGCAGTGGATGGTGGTTAATGCAGAAACTCACAACTGGTCAGAGAATACATGTCAGCAGAGTTCTCAGCCACAAATGGCTTATCTGTGCCACTCACCCTATTCCAAGATTCAGGCATCATGGAAGAGGAGGTGAATAACACTGCAAGAGCTTGAGATAAAGAGGCCTAGAGCAAAGCAATGACTTCTGGCTATGACAGAGCTACTATACTGAGGATGTCAGAGCAGATGCAGTTGTCTCCCCAGGACCTGTACTAGATCAAGACAATCACCATTTGAGTGTGGAAGGGGGAGCAGTTCACAGGCCTCCACCCCTCACTGAGAAGTGAGGGAGAATCGATGGTGTCTTTGTGAGAAAGAGTTAATTGGGGTATGATGTGTGGGAGGTCAACCACACTCCAGTAGATGGCTTGACACCCAGGAGTAATATGGGCAGCACAAACTAGACTCAATGGGTTATTTAAAACAACAACAAAAGTACGCAAAATTTGGGGTATGAAGGTAGGAATGATAGGAGAGGAGTGATAGGGGAAGGTGTGGGTGAATATGATCAAAGCACATTATGCATGTGTGATATTCTCAAATAAATAATAAAATATTATATTAAAAAGAACATACTTTGCAGTGCTGACAGTAGAGAATTCCAGTGAGCATGGGCAGAAGAAGCTATCTACACTGAGTGCTGAAGAACTCAGTCAAAATCCAGAGAAGAAGAGAAAGGAAAAATACAGAAATTAGAAATTAGAGTTTCTCAATGTTTGGGTTTTGTTTCCATTTAAAGGTGACAAAAACACTAAATGTTTCCAGAACCATCTGAAAATGAATCAGTTTCATGCATGGGAAGGAAAAGAGATGGTTGGGTTTGTATGCTTCCTGGGCAGGAGAAAGAGTATGAATCTAGGCATCGGTGGAAGGGCTGGCCTTAAATAGAGTAAAGAATAAGGTCCCTTATCTTTGTAGAAGAGAATGAGATTGGGATAGGTGCCCATCCCCTTCTCTTACAGAACAACTTAAACATGCATCTATCTACCAAGTACCTTCTGTTTCCTTCTGGTATGAAGGAAAATGACCTAGGTTTGAAAAACTATGAACTTACATGGAGAGAGTTGGAACTGTGAGTATCTGACATTACTGAGAAACGTGGTTGAATTTGCAGCCACTGTTAATTACTTAGACGACAATGGAGAATTTTAGTACTGTATTGCTTCCACAAAAAGACACAGAAAATGGATTCCTATAAAACTCAGTTATGCAGAGTGAACTTACTGAAAAGACACAAAAGGGATTAGAGTTCAAGGAGGGAGAAAAGCAAACAAGTAAAATAAAAGACCCTGGAGTCCCAGCTGGAAGGGAGGGGAAGAGAAGTGTTCCAGGTGTGCTCACGGTTATGGTTCAAGTTAAGGTAAAAGTAAAGGCAGGCAAAATGTAAGGGCCAGATGGCTGATGGTTCTCAGTAGTGGAAGGCTGGCTGTCATAGAAGTGGCTGAAAGAACTTTAGTTTAATGCGGACATGAGGCCTCCAATTCTGTCAAGTTCAGGTGACAGAGAGGTCTAGTTTATGGCCATGGACTGAAGGGTATTGCAAACAAATATCTTAGAGCTCCGAATGGCTTTTCTATAAGCCTAGAAGCTATGTTGTTGAATAATAAAAGGAATCTAAGAAGAAAATAAAGGCTGTCCTTAATTTAGAAGATGTTCACTGAAAGTACTAGGTGAACGGTTGCGTGTTACCCTTCAAGGGACAGAGACAGTCAAAGGTATAAGATAGGGAAGCCTCACAGCACGAGGACTTTTCTGAGAAATCAGAAAGCTGTTGTCTGAGAGCTACCACAGGAACCAAGACTAGCATTCACCTTACTTGTTGGTATGTGGTAGATGGGGAAAACAGGAGGGTGACACCCATTTCCTCAGGCTGTCAGAGAGTTGGGGTCCAGTTCAGGCATGAGGTGGGGAGACTGTTTCTCATAGAAATAGTAGTGGGATTTTTTAAACACTATAAACAAGTCTTTTAGGGGATTCAGTTGTCTGTGAGCAGAGAAAGGAGAAGGGTGGTTGGGAGAAGTTGTGTCTGAATGGTGAACACCATAATGCAATGCAAAGCAAAATTTGTGTTTTATTTCCATTCATTACTCTACTCTTAAAGGGATCTCTGAGATTTGGGAGCCTGTCTGAGTAAAACCAGATTTAAAGACCTGTGAATTCCTGAGTAGAACCCCAAGAGTCTCTTTGAAGCATGTGAGACAGGAGGACTGAAATAAGCTGGCTCTTGAATGGCCCGGCTTCGGGTAATGTTGCCTTGGCCTCAGAAGACAGGGGACTGAGGAGAGTAATAGCCCTGTCCCTGCAGACTCAGCCAGCTTATTATTTGTCTAAATGTTTATTGCTTTGGCCACAATCTGTTATTACACGTATTGTTCTACACTGTATTTGTTTATATACATATCTCTCCTTATTAGACTCTCTTTTCCCAAAGGGCAAGAACTGAATCTTATCTTTCCATCCTCAGTGCTTGGCTTAGTGGTTACTCAATAAATCTTTGATCCAGTGACTTTAAACACTCTGTTTCTACCCTGATTCATCGCACTGTCTACTATTCAACCCACCTTATCAATGCTGCACACTGTACCGTTGGCTCATGAATTCGTTCAAAAAAATTTTAATGCCTAGCTATAGAAAGAGGCTGCCTACAAACAAGAGGAAGAATGTGGAAGCATGACTTATACGGTGTACGGATCAGAGATAAGAGAGAGAGGAAGCCACTTAGCATTCCTTGCATTATCAGTTGTTTTCAATTGTGTTTTGATGACCTGGATAGAATTTCCCGTAAGAACTAAGTAGTGAAAAAGCAGATAAAAGAGGACTAACTGACTGCTGAACTGCACCTGATACACAAGTACTCCGTCTGACAAGGATTTCAAGAGTAGCTGACTTAATGGGCTCTGTTTACAGTTTGCAATAAAACACCCTCTCTCGTGCCTCATCAGCTAATGTTAGCAAACTTTGATAAAGTGAAAACTCCATTACAGCATCAGGTTTTAAATGGTCTTTGGTTCCACTATATATGTTTGAATAAAAATTTGCATTCTTTGTGTAGTAACACAGACACAGTATCAAACATTGCATATGGTATCCAGTGTATGCTATATACACACCACAGTACTATATCCCAACATTCTTACTTTAAAATCCAAGCATCATAAATACTAAGACACTTCTGGCCCCGTGAGTATTTTAAAAAAGTGGTTTCTGAAATGGATCGCTCTCTCACATTTAGGTCCACGTTAATTCCCTGTCAATTATGCAAAAGCTATGATGAAGTTACAGAGTGACATTTCAGTAAGTCAGCAGCTTTGCAATTATTCTGAATTAATGAGGCACATTTAATGATTACAAAAAGTAACAGAGCTACAAGATGGAGAAACCAATGCAGCCACTGCAAAGCCCTTCATGAAATACATCCCTTTATATCATCCAGCCTGCTAATTCCCGACCGGAGTATAGAACATTTGATGATACTGGAAATCATCTCCAGTCTTTGGCAGATAATTCCCCTTTGACTCCCAACATAGGAACTGTTTCAGTCACAGCAGAGTGGAATCACACAATATAAATTTCTTTTGGTCTGGCTTTTTTCTCACCGTGACCTGAGTATTTGTAGTTTATTTTTCAGTAGGTTATATCCTTTTATTGTTGACTGCTTAGTAATTCATCTGATTACCTGTTTATTGGCATTTTGTTGGTTCCCAGACTGAGAGCTGTAACTTTGCTCTACGTGTTCATATGTAAGTCTTTACTGAGTATATGTTTTCATTTTGTTCTTGTATAGATACCTAGAAGAGGTTTATTAGACCCTTCTACTTCAAAAGAGCTAGGAGTCTAACTACAAAAAAATGCTAGCATGTATTTCAAAGTGATTTGCCATTTTTCTATTCCCACTAAATGAGTAGAGAGTCCCAATTGTAACACGTAGATGTACTGTTAACTTTTAGTGATTCTAAAAAACATGAGCTACTATCCTATGGCATTTTTAATTTGTATATCCCTGATGACTAATGAATTTCAACATCTGTTTCTTAGCTTATTAGTTTTTTGTGAGGTGTTTGTTCAAATCTTTTTCCCATATTTTTATTGGTCTCATTGCTGAACTGGGATTTTCTTTCTATATTCTGGATTGAAGCCCTTTATCAGACACACATGTTATAAACATGGCCTTCAATCTCTGACATGGCTTTCCATCTTTTTTGACAGGTGCCTTTTCCAGGAAACATTTTTTTTTTTTACTTCTGACTAATGCCATGTTATAATTGATTGTATATCTGAAGCTTTTCTGTCCTTAAAAGCTAAAGGAACAAACAAATCTTTGCTTTTCCTGATGCCCCACAGGATTTCCTTCAGTTATAACTATTCAAGATGAAATCTACATTCTAACACTCAGTTCCTTTGCCTTTATTTTATGGCAATCAGGTCAAGTGTCTACTAAATATTTCTTAGCTAGTATTGTTTTAAAATTAGTTCCTGATGTATGTAACATATAATTTATTACATATTATAGATATTGTAGATAATATTTTTGCTATGTTAGATATTAGATACGTGATATATAATCATCACACACATATATAATCATTATATAATTATATATATATATATATAATCATTACACATGCACACACATATACATATATATATATATATATATATATATATATATATATATACACATTATATATATAATCATTTTGAAAATTTGCAGTGCTCATCAAATACACAGATAGGAGAAACAAAGGAAGTATCAAGCAAAGACAAATGTTTTGCCTAAAGAGCAGTCTATGGAAGGTTGTGGTGGCGCATGCTGTTGTCCCAATTCCTGGGAAATAGACGCAGGACGATCAACAACACTTCAAGGTCATCGTGTTTCATAGACAATTGAGAGTCATTTGAAGACATAAGAGCCTTCTTCAAAAACAATTTTAAAAAGTCATTTCTAAGGAAATACACTTCCCAAGATGATGTAAGCACTGGAGGGTCACTCTTAAGACAAGTAAAGACTATGCAAATAGCAACTACCCAGTCTGGGCTATGAATGATGAATGAATTTTGATGATAAATTTGAGAAAAAGAAAGAATTATGATGTAAATTAGGGTGTGCTGCCTTAAGTGTGTCAGAAAATAATGTTTCTTGCAGTTTGGTAGAAAATCAACTATGTTGAGACCGAAGACTGGAGAAACAACTGAGCCTGTACGCGTGTGATTAGGAGTGTGGTAGACATTCCTTGGGGAGACACTCACCAACCATCTCAAGAAGAGAAAAAGCACAGTCAAAATAAAACAACACCTTAGAGGAATCATTTAAGAAAATGTGATGGAGAGAATTCCTTGGTAAATTTTTAGGCAACTCCTCAAGAAGAGAGTCTCCAGGAAGGGTCAGCCAACACTACCTCCTCTTTCACACATGTGCGTCAGTTTCTGTGTCATGACTGTGTCTTTTACAGAAGAGGAAGCTATGACTAATGCCTCTTTTAATGTTTTCCATCCTCTAGCACAAACCACACAGCAATCCTGATCAATACACATGCCATCCAAAGCATTATGCAAGAAGGACAGTGAGAGAGAAAAGGGACACTGCCAGATCCAGTGAAATATGAGTCTCAGTCTTGTTAGAGTTCGCGTCTAAAAACCAGCCTTAGTCTTCCACTCTGAGCACTTGTGTTTCTTCCAAATTCACAATATTAGATGTGAACGTAAGTGCAAAGATTCTAAAGTGTGTTCTGTTATGGTGGTGGTGGTGTGTGTGAGTGTGTTAATGTGTGATGTATGTATGTTTAGGTGTATTTTGT
>NW_021620078.1:408320-410556 GCF_004785775.1 Grammomys surdaster | reverse complement strand
GTGTGTATGTGGTGTTTGTGGTGTATGTGTAGGGGTGTGGGCATGTGGTGTGTGGTTTTGTGTGTATGTGTCTTTTTCTGTGTGTGTCTGTATGTATGTATATGAGGGGATGTTTGTGTATGTATGTGTGTGTGGGTTTGAATGTGTGTGGTATGGGTTGAGTTTGTTTCTGGGGGAATGTGGGGTGTGGGTTTGTGGGTTGGTACATGGATGTATAGTGAGGGTATACATATAAGTCAGGTTGTGTGTGTGTGTGTGTGTGTGTGAGTGTGTGTGTGTGTGTGTGTGTGTGTGTGTGTTTGTATATGTGTGTGTGTGTAGGCCATTCTCCATCTCATTTTGTTAGAAAGTTTTTTTTTTTTAATTTACTCTATGACTCATGATTCAGCTAGGTAGGCTGGCCAATAATCTTCTGGGACCCACTAAAAGCTATAACCCAGTTATATAGATATAGCTACATAGTTAGAGGCGTCCAACATTGTGCCTGGCTTTTCCATGAAAGCTGAGTATGAATTCAGGTCATCCTAATGCTTATACAAGAGGCGTTTGACTGACTGAGCCAGTCCATGCACTTTAAATTTCTAAACATTGTTACAAAACTAATGCATTATTTCTTTGATGGATATTATTTAACGAGAGATTGTTATGTAGAGGTTTCAAGATTAGTCATTTTTAAAAGTAGCTCTTAAAAACTAAGTTCTTCTAATATGAGCTTTCAGAGTAAGCATCACAGTAAATCATTAGTGTAGAATTTTCAAGATGTTGTGATAAAATCCTCATTAGATTCCTTCTTAGCCTTAAAGACAGCTATTGCCACATTATCTGATGAGCTAAGATAGAATCATAATGTAACATGGTTCCAAATATTCCATTTTCTTATATTCTGGTGGCGTCTTTGTGAGTTTGGAAGGTGTATGTATGTATCACACACTGCTCTCCCACTGCAGTAAAGAAGGAAAGGAAACACTGAAAAAAAATTATAGATCTTGGCCTGTCAGCTGTTTTGTGGTTGAAAAAAGGGAGTCTTAAAGAAGAAAGCAGTTTTGCTAGAGCCCCAAAACATGAAAAGAAATTACAATTTTATTTACTTTCCAAAAGTTACTTTTCCACATCCTGAAAGATCGGATCCTTGTGGGGTGAATTTTCTAAAACTTTATACTTAATTTAAAATACTATCACGATAATATTTAACTCAGTCACCTCCCTGAATTTCATTTTCCAAAATGTTGCATTGTGGATGGAACTGATTGCTTAAAGGCCTAAAATGGCTTGTTTTTAAACTCTAGAGTTTGAAACGTTTGATACTTCATGTACTTTATTTGTATTTTATAAAGAAATTGGCATAAGAGGCTTTCCTGAGAAATTTTCTGCACGGGCAAATGTGTTCTGTGAAAGGCATGTGAAAAGCTAACATTATTCGCTAAGTCCGACAATGAAATTATCATTTGGTAAAACTCAAAAGAAAACTGGAAGGTCTCAGATAAAATGAGTGGTCTTCTCAAAGGAAAAGTACTTCACAGTAGCCGGAAACGGGGACACCAAAGGGAGGAAGCCGCTACGAGCCTATGTCACTTAATGACTACATGTCAAGTCCATCACAGGCCATTATTTATAGGTCATTTTCCTGTCAATTGTAGGAATCCCGGCCTTAATCATTTGTGTCAACAGACACTTCCGTATAAAAACTTCCAACATGATACAGATAATTCTGAGAAACACGATATGTGTTCTGACAGTTTCGTGCTTTCCTTTCTGACTCTGGATTTGCCAAGATATTTCCTGTTAACTCCTTGGCATGAGTTTTTTTAAGTGTCTGTTACTGATGCCAGCATTGAGTGTCATACTGGGAAAATCCAGTTTTTGTAAGGAAAATTACAAAGCATTGTGGTCAGCATTAACTTTAAAGGAGTGTTGCTACTATTATGTCTGACACAGTCCCACATTTAGGCACCTCATTATTTTAGAAAGATTTTATTTTTCCTTTGTTTTCCCCTCTTTGGTAGGCTTGTCATTTCCCATTGTGCAACTATTTAATGAATAAAGGAGTCCAGAATGATTGTACCATTGTGTTCTATGAACTCTCAGTACGTGAATAACAGTGGTTTGTTAAATATGAAAGAAAGAAAGAAAGAAAGAAAGAAAGAAAGAAAGAAAGAAAGAAAGAGAGAGAGAAAGAAGGAAAGAAAGGAAGAGAGAGAGAGAGAGAGAGAGAGAGAGAGAGAGAGAGAGAGAGAGA
>NW_021620078.1:402424-408310 GCF_004785775.1 Grammomys surdaster | reverse complement strand
AGAGAGAGAGAGAGAGAGAGAGAGAGAGAGAGAGAGAGAGAGAGAGAGATCTCACAGAGAGACCCCAGATAAAATAATACCAAATGTCAGTCTGACATTTTAACCATAACTGGGGGTTTCTTCTGGTGACCCACACAGACAAAGGCATTTTGAGGGGCATTGTTAAGTGTACAATTGTTGCAGGAATTTCCCTGACACATTGTATTTGCAGTGGAGCCGCGCGCCCTTTTTAAAAATTCTCCCCGCTACATACAATCTATGCCAATTTATGGTCCTAATAATGTTGGTGTTTTCATTTCCTGTTTATCTTGAAACAAATTACTTCACACTTCGTGGATTAAACAACAACAACAACACTCACTTATTTATTTCTCTCCAGAGAGTAAGAAACTCAAAGTGACTCGGGCTAAAAAGAAGCCATGATGCTCCTGCTGAATGCTCTTGGGGTTATCTGTCCTCTACCACCTTCCTTCGGTTTCTAGGGAGTCGGCTCTTGCCCGCATTGCTCCGCCCACTTCTTATACTCCCGTGTCAACATTACCTCTGACCTCTTCTCAGGACCACTGTGCTCAAACTGATCCTATGTGGAAGAGCAGGGATAACCTCCAATTGCCTTGTTCTTCACTCTCTCAAACAAAGCATATGTTCTATGTCCGTAGTCATGTGAACATAGTCACAAACTCCAGGGGTTAGGGTGCAAACGTCTGTAGAGGAATCATTTTTCTGTCTACTGAAATTGATGAGGGCTTGTCCTGCCTCTGGAATTATCTTGAGGTGAAACTTAACCAAATACTTCTTTGCCTGAGATTCTTGCCTGGAGAAACAAAGAAAGCAAAGAAGCCATGCTGGGATCTGGCCGAGGTCACTTCACCCTAAATGACAGTACTTCATCTCACCTGTCACATCCAGAAATTCCTGAACAAGGGCCCTGCTGGAAAACTCAGGGTTTCAGTTTTGAGGTTAGCTTCAATTTCTAGCTATCCTAAAACAAGCCGTTTAACATTTCAATTGAGAGTAAAGCTAGCCTGACTTTTTACAAATAATAATAATAACTCTCAGGTTGCCTAGCCAGCTAAATATTTCACCAGCTCCTTCTGTTCTTAAACAAATGTAAATCAATAGGTTCTCTGAACAAATGACACAGTCGTTTGTATAACTAATCATGTGGCTGCACCTGACTGTAACAATAGACACGGGTTCACTTTCAAAGTGCTTTTGTGCCATTGAGGGTGGGAGTGGTGGCGTTGGCATTCACAGAGGAGCGGCACCGGGTAGGCTCTGAATTATATATTAACAGCTGACTGCAGTTTTGAAAGTCACAGTTAATGTGCTCCAAATGAAAGAAAATCTTCAGAAGAACTCATTTCAGCTTGTCGATAATAATAACAGAACTCAAGTTCAGCCCTGGTCGACATTAGCAGAATTTAGATTAACCTCCCCAGAGGAAGTGACAGAAACAGGTAGAATAAATGTTCCTGAAGGAAATGTGACTCATGTGCAAGTTTATAATTAAATTCTGGCCCAGGCATATCAAACACCCTCACTAACAAGAGCTGGAAAGAAGACTTGTTTCTAGAGAGACACACTGTATAACAAACGCAGGTGTTAACTAGGGTTACCTTTAAAATCCAGAGAATAGAATGGTCTCACACTAATAAGATTTCCATCTAACCTCTGATTTTCCTTATTAATAGGAAAAGGAAAGCAACATCGTTGCAAGAGATCAACACTTAGTAAAATATTTATGTTGTTTATTAACTTAACAAATAATTACTGAGGACTGAATGTGTCACAGGCAGTGACCTAGATGCTAGAAAGATAAACTAAGCAAAAAGAGACAACTCATCTTGGAAGAGTATACACTGAGTGGAAATTCTGATGGTACTCCCTAAATAAAAAGCAATGGCTAAAAAAGAAGTTAACACTGATGCCCATCACACAGACTCTGATATTTTCCTTTCAAAAAAAAAAAGTAAGACAAACTAAGCAGTAAGGATGTGACTGTAAGCTAAGAGGTGTTTTTGGTTAGAGTGGTTTGAGAAAAATAAAATCCCTTCTGTACAGAATCCTAATGAAAGGGAAGATGTCTGTGTGGAGATCAGGAGTACAGAGAGAAAGGAAGAGTGTGGAATAGGCTCCTGGTGTGGGGAGGTGTTTGGTGTGCTAAGAAAAGTGAAGCTGGTGAGTGTGCAGACCAGGCTAGAGGGAGTGATGGTAGGGATGAGGTCTGTGAACAGCCTGGAGCCATGGGGTGAAGTTGACTCTGAAGGGAAGAGAAGATCCCCAGAGTGGAGGTGTTGGTAAAATTGAGATGCTACAGGTAAAAGACTTCAGTACTTGGGCTGGCCTGGAAAGTGGTTGGAGCATGAGAAAGGACTGAAGTTCTGGGGCTAACTCTTCTTTGGAACAAGGAAAGTCAGAAATACACTGTGGGTTTCAAGGCTACATTGAATACTTGCTTATCTCCTTCCTCTTCTGTCCAGACCACAGACCTATCACCTAGCTGCCATCTCTTTTCCTCTGTGCCATTTACCTGAACTTGACCATTTCACTAGAACTTGACCTTCTTCCTTGAGTTCTCTGAGCCTCTAATCACTGTGATTTTCTCAGGTAATGCAGCAAATACTCATTTACTGTCAGAACTGGGTAAGCGATGCCCAAGTGAATCCTCCGAATGTCTACCTCTTTAGTCTCTGCTCCTCTTGTCCACCAATGGGCTGCACCTCCCTACAGATCAAGGCTGGTTATCTCTGCTTGGATGGTAATTCCTCTTACTGACTCTCTGCCCCTTGATCCTGGGAGTCTCAAGTGACTGTGAAATAAATTTAAATTCAGTGGAATGCTGAAAGCATTCTTTCTTTAGAGTCAAGTTGTCTGTACCCAATACAGTGAAGAGATTCAGAGAAAGAAAACATTGGTTTTCTCAGAGGACATCAAAAACATAAGTCTCCTGTCTACGAACCCTACCCACAGAGGATACAACATTATGTAACAAATTGTTGACTTAGAATGCTTTTTGCCTCCTATACGATTAGGTTGCTGAGAGACCAACTTGGAAGAAGGGAGGGAGAAGTCTGCACAGTTGCTACAGTCTGTGAGCATGTGCTCATAGCATCACTGGAAGAGAAGGTGGAAAGTTGTATCCACAATGTTGCCGAAGGAATGGATGGAGGAAAGGCACCAAGGCAACCGAGATAAGAGACAGTGGGGATCTCAGCATCCTGGGCTATGTACTTGTAAAGCTTCTTTGTGTCCGTCAGTCAGATTTCACAGGTACTGCTTTACACATTGTGATGCTGGAGAACTGTCAGTCAGACACACCCCAAGTAGGAAAAGTGATGCCTTTGTGCCAAAGATGAGAACTACTTCCCATCACCCTCCACAGGTAGTGATAAGATAAAGCAAATAAAGCCGTAATCAGTCATCTTCTCATGGTTCCCCAACCAAGATTCAATATGATTATTCTTCAAGCTATAAAAAAAATCAGATGCAAAAGAAAGTGTCCTTTCTGTGCCAACATCAAATGTTGTCTCTGTATTTTTTCAAATGAAAACTCAGAACCCTGTGGCAGACAGAAGGAGTGAACGAGAGAGAGAGAGAGAGAGAGGGACATACACACAGAGAGAGGGGGGAAAGGAGGGGAAGGGAGAGGGAGAGAGAGAATAGACAGAGAGATGAAGACACAGATTCAGAGATACATGAACGTGTGTGTGTGGGGGGTGAGGGTCTCTTGTTATTTGCTAACTTTTTCTCATTTCTGTTTACAGTTTTGTCAACACTGTGTCCCCAGAACATTTATCTCTCCCGCATACACTCCAGTTCATCCGTGTGCTTCTGAAAGTTTTACAATTTTTTTACCTTAAATAGTTATAAACAGTTTCCCAGGTTCTATGCTCAACAACTAATAACTCAGAAAAAAAAATCTAAAACACCATATTAAATTTTCTGATCTTAAATTTCACCTCCCATCTCAGCCTATGAAGGCACAGAAGCAAAGCCTTATGACCCATCCCACTACTTAGCTACATAAACCGAATTAAGCTGTGCCCGTCTAAGAAATGCTCCCGGCTTTCCTTTCCCTGGACTCTATAGCTCCCTGTGCATGCGAGGCTCCGAGATATTCACTCCTGGTCACTGCAACACTGTTCACATCCTGGTGCCAAAGTCCGCAGCAAACTTTCTGCTTCTGCACACTGCAAATCAGCCACAGCTGAAACAGCAATGTGGTTTTCTTCTGGAGCTTTCAGTGAAACACAAGCCCAGAAAAAAATGGTACCTAGGCTGATAAGAGTCCTTATCCATAAAGCAAAAGACAGCACTTGCCTGTGTTGTTCTATTTTAAATCCTTCAGGGGAACCATCACAACCACTGGTGGGCTGTGAGCAACATGTGGAAAACACACCTCTATCTTTGTGTCAGTGTGACAATCTACTAATCTGCTTATTCTGAATTTTCATGAAAACTCTCATCTGGCCTGGAATTGTTTGGTATTGTCTTTCTTTCCTTCTTTCCTCCTTCCTTTCTTTCTCTCTGTCTTTCTTTCTCTTTCTTTCTTTCTTTCTTTCTTTCTTTCTTTGTTCTTTTTTCTCTCTCTCTTTTTCTTTCTGCCTGTCTGTCTCTGTCTCTCTCTGTATCTGTCTTTCTCTGTCTGTTTTTCTCGCTGTTTCTCTCCTCTCTCTCTCTCTCTCTCTCTCTCTCTCTCTCTCTCTCTCTCTCTCTCTCTCTCTCCTCTTCTTCTTTTCATTCAGAATGATGTCACATCATGTCTCTATCCAATCCACGTCTATGTGGAAGGAGTTTCCTCAGCTCACAGTAGAGCTCAGAGGTAAATGACATAATCAAAAGGAAAGAAAATTGAAATGGTGTATCTGTGAGGCTAACGACATCTCTAACACCCCATGTCCTTCCTGCAATCTTTTTAATATCTCTATGGTATGTTTTACCATTCAGAGAGTTCATCTGAACAAACCTTAGACTAGAATATGTATATGGCATACATGCAAAAATATTACATATGTGCATACATATAAGATTTCCAGACCATTTTTTATAATTCATCCCAGGAGCATAGTGAATGTAGTTGAGTTCTTAGTGTTTACTTTCTCAGTCATTATGTGTGAACAAATACATTAGTTACATATGATACATAATTTCATTACAGCTTTCTTGAGGCTATGAGTATCTAAATGCTTGCTTCTCCTGGGATCCACTTGGTTTACTGTCACCCAGCATCTCTCAGTCTAGGCTTAGGCCAAAACCTAGACATCTCTTCCTAGGCTCAGACAATCATAATGATAACTTGTGCCTAGTATATAGATTGAAATTCTCAGCAAAACTTCAGCCTCTATATCTCTAAGGTACAATTCACTGCTCAGAGAAAACCTGTGTGCATGCAGCCAGAGTATATATGTACAGATACAAGTGGTGTGTGTGTGTGTGTGTGTGTGTGTGTGTGTGTGTGTGTGTGTAGTAGAGATATACTTAAAACAACTGTTTCATATATGTAATATTATATTTCCAAGTGAAAACTACTTTGTTTAGACTTCCTTATTTCAGACGAGGAAGTTGATACAAATGAGGGGGGATTTTTCTTGGCCCCTTCAATGCTGATGATAAAATTCCACAAGGGAAGAGGGTGCCAAGGGCTCCCACTGCCCTCATTTGCTTCTTTCCTCTGCTCTGGAATTAATCCTGTCCATACCACCATGATCTTTGCAATGAAGTTGTTTTACCAAAAGCAGATGTCCCATGGGAACATACCCAGCTCCATAGCTGCTCAGTAGTTCATGCGCTCGCTGCTCGCTCTGAGGTTCATCGGAGGTTCATGTGCCCGCTGCTTGGAGGTTCATGTGCTCACTGCTCGGAGGTTCATGTGCTCACTGCTCG
>NW_021620078.1:371820-402414 GCF_004785775.1 Grammomys surdaster | reverse complement strand
TGCTCACTGCTCGGAGGTTCATGTGCTCACTGCTCGGAGGTTCATGTACTCGCTGCCCATTTGCCTTCCTAACTCACATCTGAAGGAACACATGGAAGCAGTGTGGGCAAAAAGAAATGGGATAACTAGGGATAGAGTTTGATTTTTTTTCCTGTGAATGTTCTGCTAAATAATTAAACTGCAGGTCAAGTCTAAGGAGCTCACAAACAGAAAAAGACCTTAATCTACCAAAACCTACTCAACTCATTGCCTGGTTTTTCTTCTCTCTTTCAGTGCCTTCCTCTCGTTTAAAACTAAAGCAGAATTTATATATATATACATATATGTGTGTGTGTGTGTGTGTGTGCGTGTGTGTGCTTTATAAACATGGATTGGATTAAAAATGAGTCACATTCTCCTAAAACATATTCTCTATATCAGAATGCACTTTAAGGCAAACCTTTATGAACTCAGGCTGTAAAATCTCCTTTTCCAGATACCTTAATGGTTTCTGTGTAGCACATTTTTATGGTCATTGCAAGTCTTAGAAGTCCTTATATTTTTTTCAGATGCTTTTCTTCTTGGATTTGAGTAAGCCAAAATTACCACCTGAAATATAAGGAAGGGCATTTTATTTAGCACTAAGTTAATTTTGCATGAGGGCTAAGTGGGAAAGCTTCATGACTTTACCAAACCTGGAGCTTCGGGTGTCTGAAATTGATACCCCTTGCTGTTGATACTTAGAAAAAATACTTTTCTCGTGTGTTTAGATTCAAAACTATACATTAACCATCTTATTCTAATTTAAACTAAAAGCAATAGATGATTTAAAAATATAAATGATTAGTAAGAACGTTTCTCAAATAAGGCATTGCTTCTTCTGTGATTTCCATCAACTGACAGGAACGTGGGCTCTGCTTTCCTCCACATACCGCTGAACGTTTTATGAGCCACTTGGATTTACTAATAGTGAAAATGGCTTGACTTCCCCTTTGAGTCATTTCCAAGTCACTGTTAACTAATATATATATTTTAAGTCATTGATTTTTATGACAGACTTTCTCCATCTGGAAAATAAACTACACATTACTGTCATATTCAAGGACAAATATACAACAAATGTATTTTGCAAAACAGGAACAGATGGGATTTTCAGAGGGATCTGCCATGGAGGCTGGGAACTGGAGGAAGGGGGCATCTGACTGTGCAAGTCATGGAGAAGGTCACACATGATCTGTTTTAAGATGTGCTCCAACTCCAAACCAATATTTACTATCACTGCGTGTGCAATACCATAAAAGAAAGAAAATCAACCTTCTAATGCCTTTTGGGCACAAGAAATGCAAACTAACCTCAGAGTGGTTGAAACTGAAACTCATTCACTTGGGAGATTTACTGAAGTTCTTTACTTAGGTTAGTGACAGCATTTTATTCTCATTTTCAAATATACCTAACATTGACTAACAAATTACTTATTTCTTTAAACCTATACACTTTCACTGTTGCGCTCATGAACTCGAAACAATTGAGGTTGCCTGGCCAGGACCTGCACAGCATCAAACCAGTCAACACCCAGCATGGATGCGTGAAAGGCTCACAAGACCAGACTCCTGGTTGAGGAGCTACAGGGAGTGGATGTCTGCTGAGGGATGGGCCATTAAATCTCCTTCAATGGATACCTACTGATAGACCGACCACCGTTGCTACAGTGCTCAAGTCTATACCCACATGCATGCAAGCAACACTAACTAAACTCAGTGAGTTATATATTTTAAAAACAGAAGAAGGAATGAATTTAAAAAGAGTAATGTGGGGTAAACCCAGGAGCAGTTGGCAAGGAAGGGAGGAGTGCATTTGATCTCAAAGAATCATCCTTGTGTTTAAAATTCTCAAAGAATAAGTATATCTGTTTTTCCTCATACTAAGTGGGTGTGTGTGTGTGTGATGTCTTTTATTGAACAGATGGAATCTACATAGCAAAAAACTGAGTTAAAAAAAACAAACTACAGCTTGTCAACTGTTATTTAGCTGTTGTTTTGCTGCGTTAGGATCCAACTCAGAATCCACACGTGCTAAGCAAAGGTTTAGGTACATCCCTAGCTGCTGTGTTTTGAGAAACATTATCATGTATACATGAATATGCACACTGGATAGTGGTTTGCAAAATGATGTGTTGTATTGTTACATAATGTTACATTGTCGCAGTTGTAGCTATGTGTTGAGTGGCATTATTAGAATGAGTAACAGAAATCTCAAGCAATATTTTTAACATTGCCACTAACTTACAATATAGCCCTGGAAGAGTCATAGAACCTCTTGGACCTCACTGTCCTAATTTATAAACTCTAAGACAATAAAATGCCTAAGATCATTACTAACTTGAATAATTAAGGCTCCTCATTCCACTGTAACTCTTTTGGTTTTGGTTGTTTGTGTGGGTCTTTCATGTAGCCCAGGATGCCATTATATACCTAAGGATGCCACTGGATTCCTGATCTTTGGATCAGAGGACCCATCACTGCTGAACTACTTTCTACTGATAGATCCAGGGAGAGGGAGAGTCATTGCCTTCATATGTGTACCCACTGGTGACTCCACCAAACTCCAGTGGCTAGTCCCAATCTCATGCTCACACAGGTGGCCATAGCTAAATAAATGTGAAACAAAACAAAATTAAAAATTGTGAATCTGGATGAAGGACAGCCATGGAGAAGGACTGATAACCAATAGAGATGAGAGGGAGATAAGAGAAGGTGTGGAAAAACAGAGTAATCAAAAGTGTGTGTGTGTGTGTGTGTGTGTGTGTGTGTGTGTATGTGTGATATAAAATTGTCAATGAACTAGCTTCCTTAATTTTAACAAATCTCTTGATCTTCCTCTCTCCACCCCCAATCCTGAGATAATTGCAGGAATACCAACACTGGCAGCACTGGCTCATTTTTATATCAGTGCTGAAATAAAAAGACTAGATAGACTAGAAACTCCTCCTTACCTCTCTCCTGTAGCTATCTCTAACCCTTTGTACCCAGATCTTTCATATGGTGAGAAACAAAGAGGAAGAATTAAGGCTGAGCTCCTAATCCCAGCACTTGGAAGCTAAGTGCAGAATGATCAGGAGATCAAACGTTTGAGGCCAGGCTGGGCTGTCTCGGGCCCTGACTTCATAAACCAAAGTAAAATGTGAACCTAAACCCTCAGCACTAGAACTATCTAACACATTTAACAATTTAAGTGCTGTACTTAGACTCTATTACATCGTTTGCATTCTGAATTATTGTATGAAATATTTTTCAGGATGAGTTCCAAGACTTTGAAGAAACTGGGGAGTGAATTCAGGGAAAGTGTAGATAATTGTCGAGAAAGAATCTAAAAAAATCAAGTTTCACATATAAAGTCTGACTTCACTAACATCCACTTCCTTATCCATTGGGTCCCGTCAGGTGGCCAATTCTTTCTTTCTCTTGGGAATTTTTATCAGGATGTTCTGTAAGATTCAAATTGGGAACTAATGATACAGATGTTGCACAGACACCAAAGCAAAGCAGTTTTATATGTACGCATGTGCTGTGTCTTGACTCTAACTTGTATGAATGATTGGACTATGATTAAAGAGACCAGCATCCAATCATATTTATCTATAATCACTTCTCAAACACACCTCATATCCAGCAAACTACTAAGAAAATCTTCACAAATATTATACCACCCAGTTCTCTAAAAGAAATCTCACGTGTATTTGTATTCTCAATTGCATTTTAAAATCCAGCATTTCCTTCATATAAAACATACAATCTTCACCAGAAAAAAAAAGTGTTTTCTTCACAAGGGCATAAAGTATAGTTTTTAAATATTTAATTATAAGAAAACATCAGAAAGAATTTGAGAGAAAATGATCATATTATGAGAATCTTTTGCCTTTTATCATTGCTGGTATAAGGCCGTGCTTCATAGTTTGTCCATTTTTCCTTTCTGAAACATAATTACAAGGTCGGGTTTGAACTGTGTGATAAACGGAGTCACAGTTCCACACAGCAAAGTCACAAAGTAAACACACAGCAGCACAAGTGAGTGTGACTAACTCCGTGACATCGACATTGTCTCTCCCTGTCTTGCATACCCCCTCCTTCCCTCTCCACTGCACCCCCATCATGTTCTTTCATGTTTTTCTCTCATTGTGACCAACCACTCCACGATTAATGGGACGTTTGTAAACATTCCCTGACCCCCGATGCACTCTGATCATTTGTTTTTTCCCCCTACTATTTCAAACACAGCACTGTTGTGCCAAATTTGTGCAGAAACATCTTAACAATACAACAAAGCAAACCATAAGAGAGATAAATGAGATTTTTTTTTCAGTGGGTACACAGTGAGCAAGAAAGGAATTCACGGCGACAAAAAGCACCCCTACACAGTTTCTTTCCTAGTGTACTGCAGAATGTTATGAAATCATGATGACAAAAACACTTTCAACTCCTTTCGAGGAGGTATTCACTACGGAAAAAAAATACATCTTAAGGTACTTAATGTCATAGACTTTTCCAAAGAGATGTTTCCCGTAGGCCCTTGAGAGTTATAATCAAACCATTTCTACCAAGCCACTGCCAGCTAGAAATTGCCCAATTAGAACTGACATCTAGTAAGGTCCCTGCATCAGCCTTCATCCTTCAGTGAGGGAAGGCTGGGAAATATGAACAGAAGGAGTATGGCGAAAGCTTCTTAAAACTGTTTTTCTTTTAATTTTATAGATTATAATATAATTACACAGAATCTCCCTTTCCTTTCCTCCTTCCAAACCTTCCCATACACTCCCCTTTGCTCTCTTTCAAATTCATGACCTTACTTTTGATTAATTGTTGATATGTAAGTATATGTATGTATACATATATTTTATATATGCATATATGTGTGTGTGTGTGTGTGTGTTTCAAGCACATAATGACAATCTGATCAGCCTGTATAGTGTTACTTGTATGTTTCCAGGGCTGACCCCTTGGTATCAGATAATCTACGGCTGTGCTGCTCTCAGGAGAACACTCACCTTCCCTGTTGGTCACTCAGAACCTCCCTGACCAGTTAGGAAATTGCATTCCTCTATAAGGAGGCATTTCCTGTTTAGAGACAAGGATATTGGTTCAGGTGACTGCTACTGTTTCCCTGTGATGGTTGATGCAAAGTTAGGCATTTACCCTCACAACAGATTTCTGTTTGCTCCTGGTGGGGTGGATTTTCTCTGCAATCTACAGGAAGTCTGAGACACTGGAGGTCAGAAAGTTCATCCCAGGCCTTGCACTTGATCTAGAGTTCAAAGGATGAGAGATAAGAAACAAAGGGGAGAGAGAGAGAGAGAGAGAGAGAGAGAGAGAGAGAGAGAAGGAGGAGGAGGAGGAGGAGGAGGAGGAGGAGGAGGAGGGAAGGAGGATGGGAGGAAGGGAGGGAGGAAGGGAGGGAAGGAGGGAGGGAGGGAGGGAGAAAGAAAGGAAGAGAAAAAACTCACAAAACATTGCAAATTCCACAAGAGTCATCATGTTATTGACAACCTTATACAGAAGATTATTGGTTTATTCTAAAAGTAAGATGAATGAAGAATAAAAGGTAAGTAACTTAAGTAAACCAATAATTTATCTCTCATACTTTTAGAAGGAACTATAACACAAAGACAATTTGCATAACCAGACCGATATCATTTAACAATTCCCAATATGCTAAGGATGGAGCAGCTTCCTTCAAGGGTGCGTTGGTCCACATGTCATGACACCTGAGCAAATATAATTTTATTCGAGGTGAGAATAGACTCAGATTCCCCCACAGACTCATGAAGAACATTTCAGCTCTCTAAGCCAAAGCCTAGTGCAAGTCCTTCCTGCAGCCTGAAGATTCAGTGAAACAGAATGAATGTGGTCCGTTTCTCCTACATCTTGACTGGAAGAGAGAGCTGAGCATGTCATTTGGCCCAGATGCTGGTATCAGTTCAACAATTGGTAGCCTTAGAATTCGTGAGAAATTCTTCTCCAGGAGAGAGCAGAAGTAGGAAGATGTACCAGATCTGCAAAGATGGCCACTGAGGAGGCATAAAGAAGTAAGTTTGGTTTCAGCTGAATCACGGGCAATGGGATCTTCAGAGCATCTCTGTCACACATTTTAAGTCAGACAAACAATTACATGGTTTTAGGGGGTACAAGAGCCTCACAGGAATTCCCACAGGACAGAAAAGTAAAAAAGCGTTCACCCTGGACCTCTTTTTCTGTCTAAAGCACAGTTTGCTAGCCACTAGCCACTGGTGATTATCAAACACGTTTCTGCTTTAAGAGTGTTGGTTTCCAAGGTTCCAGGGAAAAAAAAGAACAAAACAGAATACAATACATTTCAACAATAAGTATTTTGTTGACTGCATGTTAAAAAGAAAATTTTAATCATGTTAAATAAAATGTGCTTTTGATGTCTGTGAGTATGTCTTGTTTTCTTGTTGCCGTTTGTCATTTTGCATGTTTTAAATGTATCTAAGTGAAATTTTTAAGTTACATCTGTGGTTCACGTCTGTGGCTTGCTTTACGTTTCTGTTAGACAACAAGGTTCTGTGTTCCTAGCTCATCACTGTAGCCTCTAGAGAGTTAACTAATTGGCAGCTGTTTACTGGAGAGAGAATGACAGTTGGTTAGCACAGTACTTATCAGACTGCGTCAAATCCCTCAACAGGCAGTAATTTCTTCCTGAATCACAGAAACATTAGCCTTAAATCTTCAGAGCTCTCTGCGGCTTCGGACTAGACATCAGTTCTAGGACTCAGCACATCTTACTTCTCCTGGTCTCTCTGGGACGCTATGAGTTGACAGGCCTGGATTGAGTTGACGGAAGAAACCAAAGTAATGTTTAATGTTCGTGTGAAGTGCAGATGCTGAGCCTGTGAGAACGAAAAGTCTGAGTCTGAGGTTAAACTGCAGTCGAGGAAACAAGAGCAAGAAGCTGAATGTGGAGGAAGAAAGCGAAGGACCTTCCCAGAAGACTGCCAGGCTCCGAGGAATGCCGGTCTGGGGATCCCACATCTGGGAAGGCTTGGAGGAATAGTGTGGCTTTGGCGGTGGGTCTAAAATGGTCCAATACTTCACAGCCTGAATAATTATGGCAGTTTCTTTGTAACAAAAAGCTAGATTCTTGGCTAATGTTCACAAAGCACGGAAATGCATGACCTCCTTAACTGGAGATAAACTTGACTGAAGGAAGAACGTTTTTAAAAGGTACTAAGTTTGTGCCTTGTTCATCATATTGTTAGAGAAGTGTTTTGAAAAGCAACTTCTCCTTGCCCTTCTACCCTCCAGTTTAGAATATTGTCACTCGTACTTCTCTTGTCAAATTATTGAACCAGTGCCCTCCTAGAAAGCAGAGAGAGAAGAAGCCATGTTAGGAAAAACAACTCTTCAAGCCCTATTTACTTCCCGTGATGTTTCACATAAGCTGTACTGTGCAGGGTCTACTGTTCTCTCCATTCTTGTGTGAATCATTTTTTGCTTGTGTGTTTGGTTGGTTGGTTGCTTACTTGGTTTTTGGTTTGGTTTGGTTTGGTTTGGTTTGGTTTGGTTTGGTTTGGTTTGGTTTGGTTTGGTTTGGTTTGGTTTGGTTGAGACTTCAGACCTGTGGGCGTGGCCTGCTTCCCTAGTGACTGAGGAGACTGTGGTTGTACTCACCTAGCCGTTAAACCATTTCTGCCTATTGTTTCTGTTGACCTGCCTGCCCCTTTCCTCTAAAGTTATAATGGCAAATGTCTCCAAATAGTGAAATTAAGTTGTTAACTTGATTTTAGAGAGTGTACATTTTGTTCATGGGGCAAAATTGCTTTGCAGTGCTAGCAGTTGCTATTTTGCTTCTTGTCAACCCAAGTAGCACAGATCTTGCATGCACCTGCTGAATCTGTGCAAACACCCGGCTTACTATTAATCATAGGGCTTAGCACCCTACCTCATGCTTTGTGGCTTCAAACCTACAATTCCTACTTCATCTGAAGCTGTAAATATTTAAACTTTGGCAATGAATCTTAAGGAAAACACAAAATGATGTATTTTCTGAGAAGGGGGCCACTGTTGAGACATTTGGCACCAGGCAGTTTTCTTAGCGATTCTGAGACAAGCCAACTTCTCAGCTCAGGCTTATTATTGAGATGAATGGCACAGGCCTATTGTGACTGCATAAAAACACTACTAACCTCATAGATCTTACAGGGGCAGGCTGTGACGGAGTATAGCAAATACATCAGCAACACCCATAATTAAAGACAGAGCTTTAAAAAATGGGCCTGTGGCATGCTTCATGGTTTACTACTGAAAATGGACAAAAATTGAAAAGAAAATTTTATATCTGCACTTGAAATAAACTAGGGGCCTACTGAAAGTGCTTACTTGTTATTAGAATAAACCTATAGCATTTTTCCTATTTTAAGACTATAACTATAGTGACATGTTCATATAAAACATGACTCATTCAGTAGTACTTTCTGTCAGAGCAGGAGGACCTGAATTTGAATCTCTGGCACATAAAAAGACAGATGGAGTGGTTCATATCCTAACACTGGAGAGGTCTGGACAGACATATCACTGGAACTTGATGGTCAATCAGTCTAATTTAATCTGTGACCACCAGGTTCAGTGTGAGACTCTACCTAAAACCTAAGGCAGAGACTGATAAAGAAGATACTCCGTGTTGACCCCGGGTCTTACACACACTAACATACACACACGTACATATACAGAAATGTGTGCACGCACACACATACACATAAATTACAAGCAAACAAGCAAACAAATAATAAGCAAATAAGAGACAATGTCCTACAGGGAAATGAAGATGTGTGACTGTAAACTTTACTAAGTACTGAAGATATCTGCCATAACTATGAGACTCCCATCAGGTTTAACTAGATACTGGACTTCCTGCATTTACAAGTTACTATATTCCATGATCTTGAGGAAAACCCACAAAAAAATGCTAAAATATCTAATATATGATTAAAATCAACATAAAATATTTCTGTTTATGAATAATAAACATGGGAAATAAAGGTAGGTAAAGCTTTGTTTGTATGTCATGATGGCATAGGCATTTTACTGAGTGTGTCTACCATGTTGAACAATGTTTCTCATGATATCAGTGAACACAAAGGACCAGGAATATAGACGGTGGAACGTGAGGACCTCTCACCCATATTTTACTGTAAATTGGATCTTTATGTTGGGAAATTCCCATGAAGTATTAGTCAACTTTAAAGTTGAGAATGGATATTCTAAAGAGATCCTTGAGAGAAGACAATAAATTCCGGATAGCATTCCAGAAATGATATCACAAATCAAAATTTGGATGGCATCAGACTCTGTGAAGGTCCCAGAATTCCAACTAATACCCAACATACCAAAATTGACTTTCATGTCTATAATGATGTGTTGTGTGTTACAATCCTAAATACCTAAAGGTCCACAGCAAAACATACCAGAATAACAGGGACATGTTTACTGGAGGACCAAAGCTATAGTAAGAACAGGTTCTATCATCATGGCCAAAGGATGACCACAGGTTGCCCAAACTCCTGAAATACAAAACAAATCAAACTTTCAATATGTTCTCTGTGTACTATCTCAAGCCCACTGACCTCCAAATTCCATTCTGGAATGGACAGATTATCAAAATTACTAACCTGTACCAACTGAACTAAATTAAATGATTCAAAGATCCCACAAGTTTGGTAACTGGGAGCACAAAAATGAACATCATAACCTTCTGTTCTCATTCCTCAAGGACTACCCATTGTCACCTGGAACCTCTACTAGCTACAAATTTTTATGTGAGTGAATGACAAGACAAGAAGTTGTAAAAACTCATTAACCTCAGGAAATGTCTGTGAAATAACTGGCCATGTGCCAGACATAAAGCAAGTTGATATGGAGAGAGTGGATGTTTCTTTTTGGTTACCACACTGGAGGATCTCACAGTTCATATAGCTTTAAGTAGTTAAAACATTAACAATACTGTTGCCAAATGCGTAACACAATTTGTCATAAAAATGGACAGATGAAAACATTTTCCCAACTTCGCAAATAACCTGTCTGATTGAACTTAGGCCATTTTCTTTCTGATTTACCCACTACCTGAGAGTTTATACATGAACAATGGAAAAACTCAAGACTTTTACTGAAAGATTGAAGAGGAGGGGAGGGGCTGGGAAAATAATTACCTCATTTATATACAGAGACTCATTAAGATGAACACAAAGCTGGGATTGAGTCACTGAGATGCTAGAGTTTGCTAATTGCTCCAGGTCAGCACTCAGCACTCACATAGCCAACCCCTTCTTAATGCCAGCTCTCTCCAACTCCGTCCCTCCCCTGCACCAAAATTACCTGCTTTGTTCACTTCTTCCTCTAAATAACCCCTGGGAAAATGCTTAAATCGAGTTTCTGATTAGTTAATATTTGTCCTCACTCTTAGAAAGAAAAATCAAAGTTCACACTTAATGAGTATTTAGCTCTTTAGAGAGTCCAATTATGTGTTCTAAGAAAGAGACCCAATACATAAGCCCCTAGGTAACCAAAAATTGCACTTGACTTTTGTCTATAATTATGAATCCTTCAAACATTTTCAATGTGCTGAAGTGATTTTCTCATCTATCACAAGAAGATACATTAAAGGGTAAGTCCTGAAGGGTTCCTCGGCTCCAGCTGCTCAGGAATGATGTCCTGATACAATGATGAGTGCATTGGGGACAATTTGGCTTTGGTTCAAGATAAAATAAGATTTTTAGGAAATGCCCATAAACTCATTAGCAAATGTCTTAAGGGTTTTGGCATGAATATAAAGAGCTAAGAGGCAACTAAGGTGTCTTCCATCAAGGCTATATTACTCCTGTGGAAGAAGAGCTAAGTCAGGAGAGTAAAAATTCCATGAGAGGTTCCAAGAGAATAAAAACAGTAACTCAAATATAATCATGTCCAAAATCTGCCCTATTTACTAAAGGGAAGGGGGAATAACATTTATTGAGATAGTAGAATCAATTGTCTTCAATCCAAAATTATGAGATACATGGCACAAAAATATTTACCAAGATATATGTTCCCAGTTTACTGTTTTCCCTTTGACGTTAATAATGTTACAACCAAAAGATTTTGACAGTGTGGGTCAGTGGTTAAAGTGTCTCTCATACATCATCAGTCAGGGAAAAGATCAAGACTGAGGCTACAGGACTTCTCTTTCTCTACTACATGTTGTCACCAGCCAGACCCTCAGCCTGGGCTCTGTGGGCATGAGGATGCAAAGGCAAGCACAGACTTGGGTCTCCCAGAGAGAACTCTGAGCCACACCACAACCTGGGCAAACAGATAACAGAGTTTTCTCAGCACATCCACAAATTCGACAGTTCCAATCTCCAGGTTTCTTGGTTTGAAAAGACTCAGTTAAGCTAAGACCACTCCCGAAGAGGTTGCTAAGGCTGGACTCCTGAATGAGGTTCACTGGGATAGAGCACTTTCCTTATTTTCTATCACTAATCTTCTGTGATAGAAGGACTGAATAATTTGAAACTTTATTCACTGTCCCCTGCAGAGGGAAAATCAGAACAAAACAGAGGAATCAGCAATTCCTCACAGAATCAACCCCAGCTTCAAAAATTCCACTCAATATTCGATTGATGTCTTCTAAAATGAAAGGGGAAAATTGTAGAAATTCCACACTTAGATATGGTCACCTACATATACAGGAGACCAAGCCATTTCCACCAAATGTCTGTTTGCTCTTGCCTATGATAGTTCAAATTATGTTCTTCTCAAACTCTTTCCTATATTAATCTGTGATTACCCTTTGGCAAACAAATGAATATAACCAAACAAAGGTGCTAATCAGCTCTCCTACTGGCCAATATCTAGAGCTCTCTGGACTAAAGCAAAGGTCCTGCAATTGTATTCATTATCAGCAAGTCAAGTGCAAATTGCCAGGACCATCCACAGAAATTCAGATTCAGAAGGACTGGAGCTGTAACTGAAAAATCTTTTTAACCATGCAGCTCAGTTATTCAACTGCAAGCAGCCAAATATTTTACAGAAACCCTGGCCTGGGAAATGCCTTTTCAGAGAGGAAATGAACAACAAGGGCTTTGCCAATGAATATTTGCCTTGAATATTATATAAATCAAAATAGTGCAAGTATTTTGTTCAAAAATACTCACAAAACAACCCTGAAGTGGGCAGGGAGCAGGAAATAAGATTCTATATTCAAAGTTAAGTAATTTGTTTAAAGAAACTTAACAAATTTGTGTTTGAACAGATGTTGGCACTGGTGCCTCTGGTTTCTTATGTCCTCTCTCAGCATGAGATCCATACTTCTGCAGTTACTAAGCACATGCTGGCCTCCATGTGGTTAGTGCCTCTAAAACGCTGTATGACCCTTCTGCTGCACACATGCAGATATTATGATTACACAGCAACATCTTAGAAGATAATTGAATTTGACAATGTTTGTACTGTTTAGACAATTGAACTTTCTGTTTTGGCTTCTGCATCCACTCCCCAGGATCCAGTGATATCTGCATTGCTCCTAGCACCTTATCAGAACTCATCTCACCGTCCCCCAGGAGTCTCTTGCGGCCAAGTTGTGATACTTTGAATGAGAATGTTCCCCACAGTCTAATACATTTGAAAGCCTGGTCCCCAGTTGATGGAACTGTTTCAGAAGGACTAGCAGGCATGTCCCTGTGTGGACGTTGAGGATTCAAAAGCCTACACCATTCCTAGTTGGCTCTATTCTCTCTGTTTTGTACTTTGGGGTTAGAATATAACTTCTCAGTTACTGTTCCAGTGCTCTGCCTGCCTGACTGCCACCAAGTTCCCTATCATGATGGCCATGGACTCAGTCTCTGAAACTGTACCCCCAACAAACTACCTTCTATGAATTGTTTTGATCATGGTGTCTCTCCCAGCAACAGAAAGTGAAATAAGACAAAAGTCTAAATGAATATTCTAGTTTCGCTACTGTTGCTCTGATAAAATATCCTGACAGAAAGCAGCTCAAGGAAGAAAGGCTTATGTTTCCAAGTTCGAGCTCATCACTGAAGGGGAAGTCCAAATGGGAGCTCAAGAAGCTACTCAGATTCACATGTATAGTCAAGAGCAAAGAGAGATCGACAGCACCTATGCTTGCCCACCTCTTATTGTTCAGCCAGCCCTCTCTGATTTTATACAGCCCAGGATCCCAATAAAGATATGGTACCACCCAAAATGTGAGGTTCCCCTATATCAATTAGCAATCAAGACAATCCCCCACAGACATCCCTATAGTCCATCCTGATCGACACAGTTCTTCCATTGAGACTGTCTTCCTAGTTGACCCTATCGTGTCAAACTGATAGTTAAAACTAACTTGCACTGTTGACATCTGGACCAAGGTCATGGGACAAACATAATTCTCTAGCTTAC
Source organism: Grammomys surdaster (assembly GCF_004785775.1). Classification (NCBI taxonomy): domain Eukaryota; kingdom Metazoa; phylum Chordata; class Mammalia; order Rodentia; family Muridae; genus Grammomys; species Grammomys surdaster. The sequence goes on along the minus strand of NW_021620078.1, from coordinate 388,990 downwards.
TTCCTATAAGCTACTTTTTGAAAAGAATATAACTTTTAATGAAGGAAAAAATAATTACAGCTTCAGGAAGAAATGAGACAGGAGAAAAGCTTCACATCTAAAAAGCTCCAAAAGAGCCACAGAAAACCCATAGGACTGAGAGTAGCAAGAGAAGAATGGAGACGTCTGGAGTAAAAATGCCACAGAAAATTACCAAAAGTCTCAGCAGTACCTCAAGTAAAAAGATGGTCACAGCATCAGTGTCTTCACTGTTACCTCATACCTACCACTACTGAGCTGAACAAAAGGCTCATAGTTAAACATGCCCCAATAAAAGAAAGCAAAAGTGTGTAATTGTATGCAAGTCTTTTCAGAATGTTATGCCTGTATACATGTTATCCTTGTGGCAAGAAACACTGTCAATGCCTCCAATGTAGCACAGTATCCCAGCCCTCATGCCACATAATTTGCCAGCACTAACTCTACAACCATCTTACAGCATAGATTCTGATATTTTCCTCACTTCAGTGAGAAATGGAAAAGACTTTCCCAAGGTCGTATAACTAGTCCACTACAAACCTGTAATGTAAGTGCAAACACCTATGTACCCAGCACATGTGTAACTCGAGTCTAATAACAACCACAGAATGAGAAGCAAAGCCAAACCAGGACAGAAGTCTATGCAGTTCTAGGCCACATGTACCTTCCTACTATGGAAATGGGTAAGGATAGTTTTAGCCCAGGACTGCATACAGACAGCCAATGAAATCCATATTTACTACCTATTCTAACCAGCCAATCTTTCCTACAAAGATATAAGCCTTACAAAACAGTGCTTGAGGAAAAGCAATGTGGAAAAAGAAAAATCAAAATTTTTATATCTGATCCCAAGGAAAGATAACACAGCACAGATAACAGACCTTCTGAAATTGTCTGTGTGGTAGCTCTAAAAGAGCATAGCTAATCCACAGATGAAATGTTTGCTAATTTAAAAAACAAACAAACAAACAAACAAACGACACCCAGAAGGGCAGGAAGATTGCTTGGTCAAGTACAGTGCTTGCCATGCAGTCATAAAAATCTGAGTTTGATCCCCTGGAGCCACATAAAAGCCTGTAACTCCAGTAATAGAAAAGCAAAGACAGCAAGAAACCTGAAGCTTGCTGGCCAATCAGTCTTCCTGAAGCAGAAAGTACCAGGTTCAGTAGGAGACCCTGCCTCAAAACTAAAGTGCAAAGCAATAAAAGAGGATATCTGATGTCAAACTCTACCCTCTACATGCTCATGCACGCAAGTATATGTGTACTTACATACACACATATGTAAGAAATATGCACACATACATACAAACACATTCATAGACATACATAAAAAAATCAAGGAAAGTGGCTTCTAAATTAAGTATATGATTATTAAAATTGAAAGAACTAAAGACAGATCAAATGCAGGAAAAGGTAGTTGAATAAATTAGTTCAGATAATAAAATCAAAAAAAGTCTTCCAATCACCTGGCAAGTACACAAAGCTTTGTAAACTAAGAGATGTTGAAAACGAGCACAAGAATTCCAGCATGTATTGAAGAGAAACATGGGAAAGAAGGAACTAAACCCTAAGTAAGGAATAATAAAAATGTATCTGAGTTGAAGAAAAGGCACAGGATGGCAGGAGGAGGTGGGTATTGGATTCTGAGACATAAGATGAATTCTGCCAGTGAGGGAGAGATAATTACAGTAACAGAAGAACTTTCAGATACATGAGAGCAAATCCAAAACTATTGCACAAGGTATAAAAAATAAATAATATTAAAAAGTATCACATAAGTCCTATAAGTGTAGGAAATCCCACTAAGTGAAGACAGTACTGTTCCAAACTTAATCTATTTGTCCCTGCAATTTAATTAAAACCCCAGGAGACATATGCACAAAAATTCCAAAGATAGTGATAAAATCCATAAGGAAAAATTAAAAAGGCATGAATAATTAAAAATGTTGAAAAGGCTACATTATCCCTAGTATATCAAATCTTCTTATATAACCAGAATAATTAAAACCATGTGGTACTGGCACAGAAGCAGATGGACAATGAGCTGGAATAGGAAATTTAGAACTGTAGAGACTTGGTATGCTACAAAAGTGGGATAATCTTAGTGGGAACTGAGCAAGCCAGTCGATAAATTTTGCTAACCTGGACAACATAATGATCCATCCATCCCTCACGCAGTACAGAAAATTGATTTTAGGTTGATTTAAAATGTACAATGTGAACTTTGAAGCTTTTAGAAGACAACATATTGAGAGATATTCGTGGCCCAGAAAAGTTGACCTCATAAAGATGAACTTTGACCAGTCAATTTTGTCAAAGAATTTGTACTCATATACACAGGAATATGTGTATGTAAAAGGTCATTTTACTTTTTATGTTGTTTGAAATTTTCATACAAACATAATATGTTTGTTCTGGTCAGATCGCCCACCAACTTCCTTCTCTCAAATTTCTCCTACATTTCCATCACTACTCTTCCTCCCAGCATCATGTGACCGTCTATAAAGTCCGTTGAGTCCACTTCATTCTATCAGCATGTACATGTGGGTAAGGCTGTCTGCCACAGCCTAGGGACCTCTCAGGAATTGTATTTTTGAAGAAACCTGACTCTTCCTCCTCCAGAAGCCATGATTTGCCAATATCTCCTCAGCTACTGGTGGAAATTTTTTAACCTCTTCCCTTTATTGGCAGGAATTTGTGCTAGCTTTATCTTATGCAGGCTTGTTAATGAAGTCACAGCTGCTATGTGTGCATGTGTGAAATGGCCCTATCATAACCAAAAAGCCCCACAGTCTCATTGCAGCATTCTAATACCTCTTTCTTTCACAATTTTTCTGCCCCCACTTCCATGATAATCCCTGAGTCTTGGTATCAAGGGGTGTAACATAGATATCCCAATAAAGCTAAGCACTCCACAGATGGTTATACTCTGCATGTTGACCTGTTACAGACATCTGTATTAATCACCATCGACTGAAAAAAGAAACCTTGCTGAAGGGGGTTGAACAGCACACTGATTTTTGAGTAAGTACATAGATAAGTATTTAAGTTTTAAAAAATGTTCGTTTAGTAGAGTAATAGAAGTTTCCCTCTGAGATTAAGGCTAATCCAGCTATGGGATCTTAACCCAGTTAACAATACCAGGTATGAGTTCCATCTTGTAGAGAAGGCCTTAAATCCAAACAGAAAATGGTTGATTACACCCATAAAAATACATGCCACCACTGCATCTGTGAGTAAATCCTAATAAAGGCTTATTTCAGAATCACAAATACTAATGAAAAACTAGGGGAAAGCTACTATAAATGAACTTAAGTACATACATACTCATAAGAAGAAACAAGAGTTAGACCATATGAAACTATATTACATGTAAACACATTTTTGAAATGTCATTAAAAGGCAAAACTATACTATTTCATATATATAAAGTTTCAAAATGTGCCTCATTTTATATTTTATTTGAACATATATTTATACAATAAAAATATAGCTGTGCATAGAGAGATAAAAGCCAATTTCAGGCCAGTAACACCCTCTGAGGAGGGTAGGGTGACTATGACTGCAAAAAGATACCCAAGGCCTTCAAATAAATCTAAAATTTGTCTGGAAATTTTTATTACATATGTATCATAATGGATATTGGTTGTTTTACACTTTCTGTGTTTTTCTATATCTTATAAATTCCACAAGAAATTTAGTTTCCCAGAAAAAAGAAGGCATGGTCCTTATTAAAGTGAGTAATGTGTTTTCTCATAGTGAGTAAGTCAACTCCTCTAACACCTGGTAACGTCTCAGCAGGAAATGCCTAATAGTAATTGCTCACACAAATGCTCTAATATGCCCTGAATGAGAGTATAACCTCCTATAATGGTTTTGAGTACACACTTGATATTCCAAGGGCCTCCTGGGAGTGACAAAGGAAATTCAAGTGGAAAACCCCATCCAATTGGCAAGTCTCTGCTCCCACAGGCAATCTTCTCCTCTGAGCAGTAGTGGAAAAGCAATTCTCACACTCTCAGGAAGAATTTAGAGCATCTTTGGTCCTGTATTTGGATGAGTTAATGGGATTGCTTACTGAAAAAGTCCCTCCAGGCCTCAGAGACCCATGAAGCACATGTGCAAGGAAGAAAAAGCACTCTTGTTTGGGCTCCTAAGTCGTTAACATCCTTAGGCACAGGGAGTACCAAGTACACAAGACAAGACCCTTAAAGATCAGAGGGCACACACAATCCCATAACAACCAGGCTAGATCCTTCTCCTGTAATGAGACTTCTGTGCAGCCAGGAAAAGCTATCCTAAAGACTTTGGGCTTGGTGGCCTTAGTGATAACTTCTCCACAAAACAGCTCTACTGTGTCACACAAGGAATGGTCAAACTTGGGTCCCAGGAATTCAGAGATAAATTTTGTATCTTTTGTTCTTTTTTTAATCTGTGTAGAGGTGCACATGTGTACATGTATGCACATGTATGTCCCACTGTACTCATGTTGTCTGAGGACAAATCATGGAAGTTCTGTTTCCTACATGTGAGGCCCAGACTAAACAGCAGATTATTTTACTCACTGAACTGTGTAGCTTGCTATAAGCTGAACACCTAAAGAAGAACACAGCTACTCTACTTTTATATTATTTTAGAATAAGTCATTTTCTTTATATGTAAAAGACAATCTCAAACTTCTCAATACATTTCAAAATCATGTGTGTCTGTGTGTGTTTGTGTGGTGTGTGTGTGTGTGTGTGCTGGTGTATGTGTGAGACAAATGAATTTGAAAATATACACACTTATGTGGAGTAGTCAGAAGGCAAGCTTAGTTGTTGCCTCAGGAGTTACCCATCTGGCTTTCTGAAACAGGGACTCTCTCTGGAATTAAACCTTACTGGTTAGACTAAAATGTCTAGCCAATGAACCCAAGGAATCTATATAATATATCTTCCTCCTCAGAACTAGGATTAGAAGTACATATCATTATGCCCAGATTATTTTATGGTTCTATTTTTTTATTTAAGAATATATGAACATTTCGACTCTCCTCTCTGTGCTTCAACTCCCCCCATGTGCCTTCCCCTCCCTCCCCAGTTTATTACCTCTCCTGTAGTTATGATTGCTGTGTATACACCTGCATGCATACACGTATAAATGCACATACACGTGTTAGTGTTCCTTCTTTAGGGATGGATCCTTGGACAGGATAACCTTATTAAGGAGGTTTTTTCATTGAGAGAACTCAATTTTCCTCTTCCAGCAGTCATTGATTGCCCTGTAATTCTCCACCGAGTTGTCAGGCCTTGTGAGATTTCCCCCATCCATGTCGACATGTCAACTGGTGTTGTCATTGTGCGGTGCTTGTTTAGGCAGCCATGCGGTTGAGAGCTCATGGGTGTAGTTTCACTGTTATATCTACAAGACACTACCTTTCAGGAGGCACACTGCTCCTCCAGCTATTAAAAAAAAAATCCTTCTACCCTCATCCCTTCACCCACTCGGTTCCCTGAACCTTGGGTGTAAGGACTATGTTGTAGTTGCATCAGTTAGGGCTATGCAGCCCTTTGTCACTTTGTGTCTAAATTTTGACCAGTTAGGGAATCTTTGCAACAGCCTGTCAGTGGCAAAAAGAAACATCTTTGATGAGGTGGTGCTCAGCCTTTAAGGTAGATGCTGGGTATCCATCCCAGGTCCTCAGGCCTGTGTGGCAAGAACTTCACACAGTCAGAAATCTTCCCAGGCCCTAGAAGCACTTTCAAATACATGATTTCCTTGAGTTGTCCCCTCAGCCTTAGCCTCATACAATGGCTAGGCTTTCTTAACAGGGAAAGTCAAAGGGCTGATCAGAGGCAGGAAAAAAGGATCAGATGTTCTGTGCTGCTGATACACGGCCTGACACTGGGGAATTTAGGAAGAAGTAAATCCTACTCAGGAGGCTGAAGAAGTCTGGAATCAAGCCACCAGTCTCCTGTGTGTGCCTTCCTAGCGCATCCTTTCTGTGGCTGCATTAACCCAAAGGATTTCACCCTCCAACATAGTTGTTCCTGAGATTTAGTTTCCAGCATGTGAAACTCCGGGACTCATTTCATTATGGCAGGGACTCTGGGTAAGGCCTAGATCCTGTATTTTCAGGGCCTGGGCTGCTCTGCAGGCACATTTCTTCATTTCAGCATGAGACCGGTCTTGTTTCTCAGTCTATCATCAAGTGTGGCTTCAAAAAGTAACACAGAAACTCATTACTGATCTAGGGCAGAAAAAAAGTTTTATAATTCTTTACCTAGCTCTCTAGTCGAGGAACCAGACACACAGGCAGCCAGCTGTGATTTGCTAACTGTTTTACATTGGTATAGGGAGAATGGCTTCGGCACCAGCTCTTATCTTATAAAGCAGAGCTTGGGAGTGAGCTTGCATGCTGCTTCACGATCCTCCGTGGTATTTGCGAATGTAATCCTGGATGGGAGCCACCATTGGGGTTTTGACTTGCTACATACAAGGCAGAACGCTAGATTCAGATCCCACCCAGCCCAGCTACCCACAGTGCTCCATGTGCACAGACGGTAGAGGAGCCATCACATAAGGAGAGAGGACAGGGTTGCTGTGTTTTAAGAAGAGATTTGAAGTAGACTTGGAACTAGAGCCGCGTCTCTCTTTTAAATGATGTCATCATACGATTTTGAAGGGACGGAAAACACTGTAGCCTTCACATATTCTTATTCTGACACAGACTAGTATATAATGAACACGGTACTAGAGCCAGTTTGTACAGCTTGTGAATAGTAATTGCTAAAGACAGGAATGGTGTCCTTCGCTTAGTGAAATTATTTCTACCAAGACTATCAGGGAAAAAAAAACAAAAACAAAAACAAAAAAAATCATGGAATTAGCCTCCGTGGGTCATCTGTTGGTTTAAATTTACCATCAGCTTCATTGTCTGAGAAGGTGTACTACCCAAATACTATTTCGTCATGCTTTTAAATATATTCAGCTGAGTCTAGTGTCAAAACCATGCGTAACCTATTCATCCTGTCTACTTGAAAAATGTAAAACAATCTTTTCCTTAATAGGCCTCAAATTTACAACATTTTTTTCACTTAGCTCATAATCTCTTTTTAAATTCGTCATGGACTTTTACTCAAATATGATGTATGTATCTCTGTATGTGTGTCTATGTGCATGTGTGTATGCATGCATGTGCATGTGTGTTCATTGTCTGTGCATGTACATGCATGCTCAAGCAAGTATGTGTGTGTGTGTGTGTGTGTGTTTGTACACATTGGCACACATGTCCATGCAGGTGCATGCATGTGAGGCCACGGGTCAGCGTTGGGTATTGTTCCTCAGGTCCTGTCTGCCTTATGTTTTGAAACATGATTCATTTTCCTACTCGTTCAGTATTTAAAGAGAAAACCATTCTAGAGTCTAAGTATGTCTTACTTCCTTTCCCCTGAAACCAATGAAAAATGATTCATCAAATAATATTTTGGGAAGTTTTAACCTAACAGCCCAGTATATCTAAGGATAACACTAAGAAAATAGGAAAATGGTCCAAGCTCAGACTTCTCAGCAGAAATAGTTTTGAAAGGGAAAGCAAACAGGCCTACCACTAAGTGCTGCCTTGATAGACATAAGAATCCTCCTCTTTATGCCTGAAGTCCACTTAAGCCCATTGGTCAGCACCATCACTGGCTAAATCCTGCCAGTGAAACCACAAGACACTAAAGAGGAAGATGCCAGAAATAAGCTGGAACTTAGGTGAAGCCCAAGAGGAACGTTTGATGTCAGATAAGAGCTTGCCATCATTTGGAGGGACCATGGATACAGGAAACAGCAAGTGCCTGTGCATTTGAGAGTACATTTCATATCATTACAATATTGTATCCGCCCATGGGGAATTCATTTTACTAGTGGGGACAAAACCCTCACATGCCTCAAACATTCACACTAGGTTCTCATTGTAACTGCTGTGTGAAGAAGAGGCCTAAATGTCTTTTAACTGATGAGTAGATAAGGAAACGTGTATGCACAATGGAATACTATCCAACTATGAAGACATATAAAATCATGACATTTGAAGGTAAATTGATGAAACTAGAAAATATGACCCTCTGTGAGGTAACCCAGACCCAGAAAGACAAGTTCTCTCATTTGTAGTTCTCAGTCTCAAATCTTTAGATCTGAGCCTGGAATAACTTCAAAACCAGGAAGTAAAAGTGGACCATGATGGAGGTTGGGAAGGTTCTGTCACCTAGGTTCAGTAGTTTTTATTTTCTCTGTGCTTCTACATCAAGATAAAATCCAAGTTGGAAAGTTACCCGAAGCTCAAGTACACATGAAATATGATATTTAAGAGCATACATTGCCCCACTTAGCAATTTGGGATCCGGGCTATCTTCAGTTGGTGTCCAAGAGTAGAGCAAACAGAAGAGCTGCTGAGCTTTGAACGAAACGTGTGGCACAGGAAGACACAAAGTTCAGCTGCTTCTGGAAAACCTTTCCCAACAGGACTTTGGTGTTTTAAATTATTTTATTAAAAATGTAGCCCTATGAATCCCAGGGATAAAACAATTTGTCAAATGTCTGGCAGCCAGCACAGTTGGAGCGATGACTACTCTGTCCTCGCCAAAGTGGCCACTGCCCAGTTTGTGCACTTCCTGCTTCCCTTTCCAGATCCCAATAGAACATCCATCCTTCACTGAGACAAAGGACTGTAGTATGATTTAGGACCAGGGACTATCTCTCTGGACCCATTTTCTGACAGATTTGCTTAGCCTCCTCTTGTCTCCTTGACGCCTGGATATTTCTGGCATCCCAGCCTGACCGTACCTAGTCAAGACCTATCCTATGCTTCCATCCGGCTCTCTCATCTGTGACTTCTTGGGTCAGATCACAGCTCTAGAGTTGTTCAGGTTTGAACAGCAAAACTGCAAGTAAAATAAAATGCTTTAAATATTTGGGCAAGTGTGCTTTGTTTCTTCTCTCTCTCTCTCTCTCTCTCTCTCTCTCTCTCTCTCTCTCTCTTGTTTAATAGCATGAATGAAATCGATTTCTCTGAAGAATATAATTGACATAAGACTATTAAAAGCACTAACAGAATATTACATTTGGTATTCTAGAGCCCATCAAGTATTAGCAATGTCCTAATATCCGAATTATATTATATTCTATGAAGTCACTGACATAACTTTGTTCATACTCCTTGTGAAGAGAGTTCCTAGCTAGTTAACTCACTTCTCTCTTTACCTTCAATGAGTAGATAACCCCAATATTTGCTTCCCTTTGTCTTATAACCCTCAGTTAAGTTCTACTGGTTGGAAAGTGAAGTAAATCTATTACCTCATTCATAGATAAGTAGAAATATAGTATAGTTACTTACTAAAAGAAAATAACTACAATTGCTTCAATTTATATATCGTTGAGCTCTATGTGCCCTGTTCTACAAACTACTACACATATAAGGTCATTCCTTCTCTGGAAACACTACTATTTTATCAGGGACTCTTGACATTTGCACAGCATTGGCTACACATCTGGGGAATGTACTTCTGTTGGTGCTAGGAAGATTTTTGTTTTTTCAACATCTGTGCAATCCCTGGCTGACACTCTACCTATCATATAGTAAACAATTTCTTTGGTTGGTAATAAAACATTGACCCACATGAACTGATATTAGTTTTGTTTGATGTTAGAATCTCATTATAAAGATGTAACTACTGTTCTAAAGTATCTTTAAAACAGCTAATATTCTAATTGAAAATTACATACATATTTACTGTGCAAACTGGAACATACATGAAGTATTTCTAATATCTTTCATTTACCAATATACTTTTTATTTAAATATTTAGCTTTGTTCAACACAATAATATAGGATCAAGGCCAGACTTCAGAAAGTTGTTGGATGAGTCTGATAGTGTACTTTTGATTAAATGTGTTAGAACTCCATTGAAAACAAATTTCCACTCACTTCATACCAAGATCAGAGAGTTGTCTTTGTGCAATTTTATATATATATATATATATATATATATATATATATATATCTTTAGCTCTGTTGTTTAAATGCAGTCACTTAGACATTATACATTATACATTGCTTCTCTGCAATTGAGCCAGAAACAATCATCTTTACCTCCCACGAAGAAGAGATCACACATTAACTGTAAGCACATTACTAAACTGAGTTCTTATACTACATGAAAGTACAGAACTACTGAATGTTTCAATTTCCATCCAAGCAAAATATCCCGTGAGTAAATGACAGACATGCCTTTCACATATCCAATTCCCAAAACATGCGCTTTAAAAATATCTATTAATTAAAGTATTAAGAGAATGCTAACATATTGCAATCAAGCTACATAAATCTCCAGCATTTTCTTAAAACATTTGGCCTGGTTTTAAAATAAAATTTCTCTTAAAAATCACTTACTTTCTCCAGGAAGAAAAAAAAAAGTTTCCCCTCCCAGTACTGCTTTCCTTTTTCAGGGAAGTTCTTTCCTTTGAGAACACAGGCTCTCTGATGCTCTCATGCCCCTAGTAAGTTCCCTGTCCAATTACCTATCATCACCCAGCTATGATTCACGCCCTACACTGAGATTTAATGCCGAAAAAAAATGTTCACATCCAAACAGTTCAAATGAAACAGGTCAAAGGGACACAGCAAGGGTAATTCTGTGCACACAGATGTTCGGCAGAGACAGTTGGGTAACGGGTATAGAAATGTCATGTATTTAGACTCCAAGGCAGTGCAATTATTAATGATGGAGAAGTCATTAAACATTGCATCTTCACCTGTCTGCTCTGGCTGGCAACATTAAAGTTCACTGTATGGTTGTTTATCTTTCTCTGAGTGGTTGTTTTTCTAATGACACCATGGTTTTACCAACTCATAACTGCCACAGATTGGTCTTGAGACATTGAAGATGGAAACTCAGGATGGAAAATATTGAATAACCAGACTGTCACTACGTTTCTTCCAACAGGTCCTATCCATTGCTTCTAGATTGCTATGACACTATAAAAATATGAATCTGAAGTCACCATCCCTCCCATACAAAGAAATTTGCCTTAGAAGCCAAAAGATCATTACAAAGCTGTGAGTGCTAGGAAAAAAAAAAGGAAACAGAACAAAGCAAAGGAAATATTCAAACTGGTCCCAGAGGAAGGCTGTGTCAAATGAATGTAAAGTCAGAGTTCAACAGAGCTACTTAGGAACACAAATCAAAAGAAAGCTTTCCATGTGAGACCAGGCATCTTATCTGAGCTCTAGCTATATACCAGGGGCTCTCATAAACCTCTCACTGACAGTCACCTTGAGAATATTAGCCTCCATCCCATCATCAGTGACCAAAATTACTGTTCTGTGATGAATGCAGAAATCAAGCAGGCATCTGTTTTGAAGTCTGTCTTCAAAGTATCTAGAAGAGGAGATAAGGCAGGTGCAAAACTCACAGTGACATGGGGCAAGTTTTACAAGAGCTTGAGTAAGAGACATATGAGAACTATGAGAAATTAGAAGTAAAAGAGAGGTGCCCACTGTAGCAAGAACACGGCAGGGAAATCTGTAAAGTAAGCCATGGTTCAGAAGAAGGTGGCACCTTCTAAACTTGGTAACTCACTGAATGTTCTTTAATATTTTCCTTCAGTGCTGCTGTGAAATTTCTTCATAGTAAGATTGGTAAAAATAGATCATAAGGTCAAGGCTACTTGATAGGAATCTAATAAATCTCAACAGGAAAACATGAATCCTTATGTAAAACCCATCTGTACCATCTAATTAGATGGCAACTTGTTGCTTGTGGTTATTTATATCTCGAGAATTTAAATTAAAAAGTCAGTTCTTCAATTGCTGGCTAAACCATTCAATAGTCATGTATGGCTAATAGCTACCACATTTGACAGAATATGTGTAAAATATTCAGTCTTTACTAAAAGTTTCATATCATAGCACTAAAGAAGTTAATAGCAAAATTTAATGAATATGTGACAATAATAATCAAATGCTGTGAAGTATATGAAAATTAGACCTAAATACCACTAAGAGGATGATGGGGAGCCAAGAAGATGGCTCAGAGAATAAAGGCAGGTATTAGCTGCACAAGCCTGATGATTGGCTTTCCATCTCCAGAACTCATATAAAAAATTAAAAAAAAAAAACAAGATTGAACAGCATACATCTATCTACAAACCAGCATCCTCCTGTGAGGTGGGAGGCAGAGATGGGAGAGGGGCTTGAAATCTCACAGACCAGGTAGTCTGGAACATGATAGTCCAGTAGCAGGAACAGCAAGAGATATATCTGTTGAGGTTCAGTCTTTTGCAACGCATTGTAATACTAAATTCTATGTGACATTGATCCTTAGTTTAAAACTATTGGTTGAATAAAGATACTGACAACTTGTAGGTGGGCAGAAAAGAGAGGTCGGTGGAGTTTCAGTTCCCAGGCTCTAGCGTCTGAGAAGAGACCACGGGGAAGAGAAGAAGATGGAAAGAGGAGAAGATGGCATGGGGTAGGTGAGTCCTGAAAACATGGCCATGAGGGCTGGCCAATCGAAGTTAAGAGGGGGAACATGGCACATTGTAACTCAGGGTTATTGACAGGGAAGTAGATTTTAATAACTTATAGGTTAGATATCTGTGCACCTCTAGTGCTTTAAAGGCTTATTATAAATATAAATATCTCTTATCTGTAAACTAACTGAATGATCAAAGGAAGGACAAAAACCCACGAATGATGTGAAATATTTACTACAACAGAGACCTTGCCTCCGAAAAGGTGGAGTGAAAAAGACATATCTCCTAAAAATTATCCTCTGACCTCCATATATGCACTAGGGCACTATAGTGATGCACACAAACAAGACAATTAGGCAAAATTAAATTAATGATTTTAAAAGAAGATACTAGAAGCCGGGGGGAAATGTACTGGTTATATTATATAACCGAATTTTAAATGATTAAGGACAAATTTTTAGAACAAATTCTTAGAACATTTAGTTAACTTAATTAGTTGAGACAGGGTTTTACCATGTAGTCCTGACTGGCCTGAAAGTTGTTATGTAGAGCAGGCTGGTTTCAAACTCACAGAGTTCCACATGCCCATGCCTCCTGAGTACTATGATTAAAGGTAGGCACTGCCACACTTGGCAATATGTATTTACTTTTGACAATATTTTGGGTGTAAGTGAAACAAAGCGAAATAAATCCTTCAGCATTAGGAAGGTTGAGTCGTGATAAGGGATTACAAGAGTAGAAGGAAGAAAATGCACTGAGAAGGAAAATAGAAGGGGCAATAAACTATACTTGTCAGAAGTAATATTTTCTTCAAGTGGAAATAATGGGGACAGAGAGAACTCTGGGGTACAGAAGGCATATTTTATGAAATCATTATCCACATTATCTAATTCTCCGGACGTATCTAAATCATCTGCAGAAAGGTCACTTCCTTACATAATTTCTTCAGTATGTGGAAAGCGCTTGTTGTAAATTTGTTGGCTTATTTTTTTAATTCATAGAATATTTATGTGTAATTTTAATGCTCTATTAAAATGAGTCTTTTAACCCCAACATTATAAATCATAGCTGTAAAGTCCCATGGGATTAAAATATGATGTCATTGATTAGTGCAAATAGTCTCAATGATTCATAGCAAAACACAACCACCTAAAGCACAGCACAAGTTTCCTCCTGGGAGTCCAAAGAAGACACGATCGCTTGCCTCATTTGTATCTCCATCTTAATTAAAACAAACTGTGAAGGCGCAGTCTATGAATAAAATATGTTTTACACAATAAAAGTTGTACACTGGACTTCTGGTGTTTATAAATCAGTGAAATGTCATCTTAAATTTTCATTAGGAAACCCTCAGATTGTCTTGTTTTGAAAAATGTACTTATTTTCCTTCAGATTGAAGAAATCCAGATAAAGAAGAAATATGGCCATGAAGGAGTAACTCACTACCCAAAAAAACTAGGGACATGTTTCATAATTTTTAATTAACCAGTGTGAGTCTCTCTTAAACCCGTGCTAACACAAGACACACTCCATCAGCTGCTTGAGTAAGGAGAATTACTGTATTTTGCTGGACAACACCACAAGTAATGAAGAATGTTATGATTTGTCAATTAATTCTTATGAATGTTCTTTTATAACAAGATGCTCTCACATGCAGAAGTGTCACTTTAGACATTCTCAGGTAGGAAAATGGCAGCTCATGGTAAAGTAGGGTTAGAAACATCACTGAGTCCAAGGATAGGCCAAACATCACCACTGTTACATACCCAGTACTTGTATAGTGTGCTGTGTTTTCAGAGCTCTCTTTTGAAACTGTTGCTATTAATATCTACACTATGGACATCTGAAAAACACCATTCCCTTCTCCAGGTGGAAAACATGAGGCTTGGTAATCCACATAGGGTAGAGATCTCCAGTTGGAAGCCCAGTTGACAACACTGGGATTCTGACACAGTAGCATCCCATGTTGCTGGATACATCTTACTGACATCTTCCTCCAGCCCGCAACACACATGGCTATTCACATACCACACTGAACAATTCCCTGGTGGAAACTGCAGTTGTTAGATTAACATCAAAGTCTAGCTATTTGTTAAATTCACCCCAGAGATTCTGTAACTCTATCTCGCAGTAACTTAACGTAGCCCATTTTATCTCAAACATTTTCACACTATTTTAAATCTCATGCACCTAAATATGCATCATTTTCGTTGAGTCTTTAAAATGTTTGAAATGTTTAAAAAATATATAGTTTGTTCAAAAAGCTCACTAGTAAATCTTATCCTTGCTACTTTTTATTACAAATCCATTTTCCCTTACTTACTGCCTTAGTATCAAACCTCAGTCAGTCATCTTTGAGGTGGTCTTAGTAGTTAGAGATGTTTCTAGATTTTTTCCCCTTCTCCAAAACTGTTCTGCAGCAACCAGTTCCTAATATGATGAGATTATTTCTGCCATTACACTCTTATTGTGGGTAATTTACCACTAATCTATAGCTGAACTCTATATTGGCAGATTACTAACCAGTAATATAACTCAAATTAGTTTAACTGATGGGAACACTTTAGAGCAGTGGTCCCCAACCTTCCTAATGGTGAAATCCTTCAATACAGTTCCTCATGCTGTGGAGACTCATAACCATAAAATTATTCATTGCTAACTCATAACTATACTTTTGCTACTGCTATGAATCGTAATGTAAGCATCTGATATGGAGAATAGCTGATATGTGACCCCTAGTGAAAGGGCTGTTCAAAGCCACCAAGTGGTGGTGGCCCACAGGTTGAGAATCACTGCTTTAGAGCATCACTGAGTTCAAAGACAGGATGACATCTGTTCTTTAAGAAGCCTGAAGCTAGAATAAACTCCCAGCAGCTTCCCTTCACTGCCTTGAATCTCACTGGGCTTCCTGTCAGTGATATTTCTGTGTTCCTGCTTTAACTGGTTAACAAGTAGACGCTTGTCTACACATGATGGAACCACCCTACCTGTACATACTGATTCTGTTACAGAATAAGAAATTCCACAGAGAGTTTGAGATCCATACCCCAGCCACACAAGTGTCACAGAGGGAGAAACACCATATTGACACACAGTGCATGATTTCGAGGTGGAAGCCCAGGTGCTGGATAGACAATATAGACACTACCATAGATACGTCGAATTAAGATGGCAATGGTGGCTTCAGACCAGTCACCTAAATGATTCTGATCCTTCCTACAAGTCAGGCTCAGTAGCAGAGTACTGCCAACCTCAGCCCTTCTTCTAAGCACCTCCCTCTTATACTTCTACCACTCTCTAGTTTTTTAGGTTGACGGACATGTCTCACACTGAGAATCAGTTCTCTGTATAGCTCTGCAATACCCATAAAGATGGAAGTAACATAGAAAAGAGAAAGTCACTTGCTTCACTCCTTTAAAAGAAAAAAAAACATTTCATTGGAATAATTTATCAAAAATAAAATATAGATGGAAGAACATCTTAAGTGGGGATGGGGTGATGGCCTAAAGGGTTGAATAGTTAGGGCACTGGACAACCATGAGGACCTGGCATCTAATCCCCCAGCATGCATATAAAAGCTAAATGTGCCCATACAGACCTGTAACCCCAGTGTACACATGCACACAGGGATGGGGTGGGGGTGGGGAGGCTGGCAGTAGGTAAACCAGGAGAATTACAGGGGCTTAGGAGGCAGCATACTCAGCGAAACAAAGCCAAACTCTAGATTCAGTGGGACCTGACTCAAGGGAATAAACCAGAGACTAGAAGGACACCTAATACTATGGTAAACATCATAATGAAAAGCAACTTTACGATGGATTGGGTTTATTTGGTTATAGATTATACAGTCCATCATTGAAGGAAGCCAAAGTGGGGACTCAAGGTAAGAACCTGGAGGCAGAAACTAAAGCAGACACCAAGGAGAAAGCTGCTTCCTGGCTTGATCGCCACAGCTTGTTTGTCTGTATTTCTTATTCATCCCAGGGATTTCATATATTTGTCCAGGGATAGTACAGGAAGCCTGGGTCCTTTCTTATCAACCACCAGTTAATAAAATTTCCCACAAGTCAATCTTATGGAGGCTTTTTCTCAGTTTCAATTTCTTCTTGAATGTCTAGGTTTGCGTCAAGTTGAGGCAAACTAACTGTGGCAACACAGACTATCCTCCCATTGGTTCCACATGCACACACCCAAGCACATCCACCCACACACAAGCATGATACTCATACAAGCACCACACATACATATATACAAATTCAAACATTAAATAGCACATAAACTGCCTTGTCAAAGATTTTATGTAATGAACCAATTCCTAGAACTGTGTGCACATATCTGAATAAGCTCTGGGGTCCTGGGGCTGACGTTCATATTTGTTAAGAAGAGTTTCAGGAAGTTAATTGGGGCATCTTCTCAAACCCAACATGCTTTCTGTATGGCACCCCCTTAGGATATTGTGCCTACCTAAATATCAAAGAATGCTAACATATTCATACACAAGGCTGGCCAAAAACACTAATGTCTAAACATGTAAACATGTACACATTTGGAAATGAAAATGAGAACTGACAGAAGACTGTCTGGACCAGAGAATAATATGAAGTCAGAGAGAGAGAGAGAGAGAGAGAGAGAGAGAGAGAGAGAGAGAGAGA
>NW_021620078.1:367457-371810 GCF_004785775.1 Grammomys surdaster | reverse complement strand
GAGAGAGAGAGAGAGAGAGAGAGAGAGAGAGAGAGAGAGAGAGAGAGGAGGGAAGGAAGAGAAAGGGAAAGAGAAAGAAGAAAAAAAGATATGTAACTTTTTTAAAAAAAAATAAAACTGGGAAATGCAACAAGTGACTTATTTTTCACAAAATATTCACAGATAACTGAAAATGTAAAGAAATCCTGATTCGGCCTTTAGTCTAAAATCTTAAAGACACCATTTAGAAATCAACCTTCACTTCTTAACAGAGCTAGGGTTAGTAAATAGGAGCCCAGCAAACCATTAACATTTAGACTTGGCCAAAAGAAAATGGGGCTTTGGAACTCCACAAGTGCGGTGGACCATAGCCTCAGCTCTCTCTCCCAGGACTCTGGAGAGTTCCAGTGGCTGAGACCTCTTTCCAACACTAGAAACAGAGCCATAAAGCAGACTTTCCTTGGAACCATACAAAGAGGACTGGGGCAGTTACTGGTTATGTTTATTCTCTGCAAAGGCCTATGTATCCTAAATTGTTAAGGGATATTACTTCTGGAATCAAGCAGAAAGGTGCATGTCAACTAAGTCTTTCACACACTTAACATGAAAGGCAAAAAATATTCTGAAGTAACTGTGTTTGCCAGAAGTACTTATACTCTGAGACTCCATTTTAACTGACTTCCAGCTTCTATCACTGTGCTGAACTACTCAGATATACTGTAAACTGATACATACAATGGTACAGCTGTAGCATGGTGCAGTACTGTAGCATCTCCCTTATCTTCTCATAAAATCAAGCCTATTAGTATTGACCACAGTTGACATGCACCCAGGGGACGAAAATCCTCTCTTCCTCCTAAGATGCTTCTCTGGTAGGTTTCTCAGAGAGAAACTCGGAGAGAGCCCACTGACTCATAAATTCATAAGGCACTTCCTTATGAACTTGATGGCCTAGTTGTTTATAATTTAGAAACATTCATATATAGATGTTGGACAAAGTACATTTTGTTATCTTTATAAATGAAGGATGTTGAGAACATGGTGACATTTCAAAGCCATGGGTTTTGTTTGTTTGTTTGTTTGTTTTAAAAGGCTCTGGGCTGAGAAAGCGCCACAGATAAACACCTTTTCCATCAATGCTGAGGATCACAGTTAGATCCTCAGAGTCCACACTGTAGAAGGAACACACCTCTTTCAAGGAGGCCTCTGGCCTCTGTATTTTGCCCATACCTCCCAAAAAAATTACAATAAAACTTCCTTTAAATATCTACCTTGTAATGAGGTGTTGAAATAGTCAATCACATACTACTGAAAGTCTAAGAATGAATAGAAATCAGGCCTTTCTCTAACACAGTTCAGGATGAAGACACTTTAAAACCAAAAGGCTAATTCTTCCATTATCAAGTCTTTCAAAGTAAGATTCAATACTGCCAATAATATCTAAATGTGAGGAAGGTGTTAATCACTCTTTCACACATCCACATTACCTGACAGAATGCTATAAATCACAACTCAGAGACAGACGGGGAAGCCATAGATCCTACTGACCCTTCACTCAGTATATGAGTGACTCGTGCCCACACTGAACTGACTACTTGTGCTTTTTTTCATTACTAAAAATAATTTCGGTGAGTACGGAAGATTATTACCTCATTAGTATGAAATGGTTTTTAAGTATATTTATTAAGTGACAATAAATGAGGCAAACATATGCCCATGCATATATGACTATATCTTTATCAGTGCATTACATATGTGTGTGAACACACATATTGTTCAAATCTATATTATATAGGGTGAAGACAGATATTTAAATAGAGAATAGACAGATATCAATGCATAGAATAAACATTAACAAGGGAAAGGGCTTATAGCCAAAATAATTACTTGTTGATGAGTCATGGTGTTTGGGTCATGCTACTGATAACCCTTCCTCCACAAATGTATAGGACCACAGAGTGTAAATGCAATGAGTCCCTCCTCCGCTGCTGTAGAGCTTAGACAGGATATTCCAGGTCCTCCTCATAACCCTCAGTCTTCTGAAATGACAGTGATGTTCAGATCCCCGAGTTACACAACCTAAGCAATTTCTTCAATCAGAAAAGCTGTTCCATCTTCGCTTTAATTTGAAGGCCCTAGGACTTTTATGTGGTTAGAAAACTGTCCGCGTGATAATAAAAATGACAGCATAGCTGCCTTTGACAGTTTATGTTTCCCCTAAGCATCACGACTAACCATGACTAACCCTCTCAAATTAATTTAATTTCATAGAATGAAGCATCACAAAATGTAGAGCAGAGTCATTCCCATGAAGACAAGCCAGATTCTTCTGCTCAATGCTCCTGAGGCTGCAGCCCCATCTGGGGACAGTTAGCATTCCAGAGCTCAACAGCCCTGGCAAATCCTCTCTCCTCCGGAGCACTCAGCTTTCACTTTTCTCCTTAGAATACTTCATATCTGGTCATGGGTGATGTCCCAGGTTTTTACTTTCCTAATCTTACTAATAACTTACTTTGAAATATAAAAAGAAAACCAAAAAAAATTTGTTGACAATGACCAAGAGGAAAAAAATAAGAAATGTATGCAAAAAGGGTCTTTTTTTATTTTTCCATTTTAAGAATTTATGATGTTTTCACTTTAGAATACCTTTAAGAAATCAGGCTTGGTTATCTGCACAGGCTGTCAAAAACCAACAGAAAGAATTGTGTGACATCTTGGGCATTTCCAGATTCTACAGGATGGTGGTGTGTTCACAAGACAAAACATCCTTTCCTTTGATCCTCCTGAAGCCTTGTTTTATATGGATCTCCCCTATCCATGAAGGTATCTCCCTTGGTGGCCTCTAGCTATGTCATCTGGACTTCCAGTTTATCCATGTTGTTAAATTTAACTGTAAGGCATTCAGACATGTATAATGCTATTATCTTAATCTTAGGTTATTATCTCCTAAATGAGGGATCTTTTGGATACTTGTACCATGGATTACTTTCCAAATAAATTTCAAAAGAAAAAAAAAAAAAAAAAAGAAATCAGGCTTATTGTCTAGATGGTGCAAAACTAGGTGAGCGCTCACAGAGAAACATTCTGTCTCAGTATAGACAGAATTAGAAAACATTTTCTGCCGTCTGGTTCAACAATAGACTCAACACAGTAGGTAGGGAAAACAACGAACCTTTACTGCAGAAGAAGGCAATGAATTTTCTACAACGCAATTATTGTGATTGGGTTACCTACCTACACAAAAATGCATGTTCAGCATATAATATTCCAGATGGGGAATTGAAAAGATTCTGAAAATTAGATTTTAATAAAAACTAGTAATAATTTAGCCCAAGGCACACAAATGAACAATCTTGCATTATTGAAACTTACAGGGAAAATGTTCTCTTGGAAAACTACACCCAATTTCTGTAAGGAGTACTTTGAGAACACTGTACCAAACGTTTCATAATTTGACTCAATTGCAAAGCTCCTCAATCCCCCACGGACTGAAGCCTAAGCCCTACAACAAAGGACAGCTCTCTTTGGTTGCGCAAGTTGGAAATCACTTTCTCCATTCCAACTCCCTTGCTATCTAAGTGACTCCCTACAGCAATCGTAAAAATGAAAGTGGCGGAGGAAGGAAACCCTAGAAATATGAAAGTGTGTTTGCCCAAAGTAATACCCTAATTTCCCCCTGGATCCTCTCCGAGGAACCATACTGTTTCTTTTCATAATGTTCTTAAGTTCACCCATCTCGATGTACTTTCCCTTAACTAATCTAATGGTGCCTGCTCCTCTGGTGGCATCATGACAGGCTAAGCTCTTACACCCAGAGGTTCTCAGTTTATATCTCCCCTAAGAATCACGACTAATCATGACGAACCCCGTCCGTCCCCACACACACACAAATTAGTTTAAATTTTTTAGACTAAAACATCTCAGCCCTCGGCTGAACGCTGTAACTTCCGCCAAGCCTCCGTCAGGAATTGCATGTGTTGCTTTTGTAAACCAGAGCAAAGTTTCACTTTTCTTGTTGTTATTTTCAACTCAACCACACCAAGAAAACCAGGAAAGAAATAGTTTTCCTTTTCAAAAAATTTTACATGTATTAGTTTGCAAGGCTGAGGGGAGATGCATGCCACCACACCCATGTGGACACCAGCGGGACAATACCTTTCTACCTTGTGGGTTTGGACAATGGAACTTTTTGTTTCAGGCAGCAACTGCCCTGACCTCTGACCCTCTGAGCCATCCCTTTCCTTCAGTTCACCTTTTGTCATGAACCTCCAAAGCCAGATAGAGTTTTTACATCCTGGAGGAAGAAGAAGAAGAAGAAGAAGAAGAAGAGGAGGAGGAGGAGGAGGAGGAGGAGGAGGAGGAGGAGGAGGAGGA
>NW_021620078.1:363533-367357 GCF_004785775.1 Grammomys surdaster | reverse complement strand
GGAGGAGGAGGAGGAGGAGGAGGAGGAGGAGGAGAAGCAGCAGCCCAGGTAGTTAATGAATAGTTAATGATGGTGGTAATTATGTACTTAAGACATTTTTGATATTCACATTATTTTCTTTCTTGACAGAAAATAAGTTCAAAAATTACAGAGGATGGCATCATTACCACTTTGGGGGCTTCAGTGCATGGGGGCAACAATGTTCATCTGTTTACTGATTTTATTACTACAAGCATCAAAACGCTTGTACAGCTCCCACAGCATAGACATGAGCATGCTTTAAATAACTCTTTGAAAGGATGATCCAGAGCCTAGGAGATGGCTCCGTGGTTAAAGTGCTTGTCATGCAAACTTAGGGGACAGAGCTCAAGTTCCCAGAACCAGTGCAAATGTGAGGTGGATTTGATGGGCTACCTGTCATTCTAGCCTCTGAAGATAGAAATAGTAGATGCCCTCAGCTTGCTGTGTATCGAGGCTGGCCAAATCATAGAGCTGTGGGTTTGGTTGAGAGGATAAGGTGAGGGAGTCAAAGGATAAGGTAGGAGAATGAAAAAAAAAATTCCCTCACACATTAACCTCGAGTCTCTATGGGCCTGCCCCACCCATGTGTGTATGCTTTATATAGATGTTAATGCTCATAGTAGGAATGCATATAGTATGAACACACACATACTATGACTACACAAAACTCATGAAAAAGAAATGCATATATACTTATACACACACACACACAGGCAGAGAGGGAGGGGAGGGGGCTTAGTGGTTAACAGCATGTATTGCTTTTACAGAGAAATGAAACTCAGTTCCCAGCACCCAAGTCAGGTATCAATAACGACCCATACACTCCATCTCCAGAGGATCTACTGCACTTGCCTGGAATCTGTGGGAACCTGCATGCCCATGTCCGTACACACATGAGGACATACAGAGACATAAATAAAATTTTAAAGAGTGTAGCTTTAGAAAAGAGGAAAACAAAGATACAGACAAGACAATGAAAAGCACAGGTCTATTTATGAGGGCTCACGAAGAGCGCAAGAAGGATGCATTGGATCCACTTGAGATGTTGCAGATATTCAGAAGAGCAGCATTCAAGGGACATCTGGATTCACTAGCAGGTGCTGTGCTTAAACATCTCCAGTCCTGGCTTAAGTCACAGGAAGCCTTGTCCTGGCTTTTCCACTTAGCTAACAGTGTGATTTGTCACATGTAAGAGGTACAAAGAAATTAAAGGCTGATATCAGGAACATTCTCAAAAAAAAGTGACCTTTTACCAGTGACTCAGTAAGTCTGCTGCATTTCTTGTGAGATACAACCTTCAGCATGTGATCAGGAGGATGGAAAATAAAATTAAATTCGTTTCAATACATAAAAACAAATCTGAGTTCTCAGAAGCAGGCCAAGAGGGAGGGGTTAGAATAGGGAAGATGGAGGGGTTGGGGACGAGCTGGTCCAGCCAAAGGACAGATGAGAGATTCCCTGACCCAAGGCTGGGAAAAGGAGCAAGTGATGGAATTACAGGAACAAAACACTGCTTGTGGCTGAGATGTTCCGAATGTTCCAGGGGCACAGCCAGTTATTGAAGGCTACTTCCACAGATGCTTCTTAGGTGGGAGTTCGCCAAACGCTAAGTGAGGCAGGCATTTGTTGGGGGAGATCCCATTCAAAATGTCATTTCATGAATAAAGAAAATTATGTGAATATACAAAAATGTCATTGTGAAGCCTCTATATTGTGTAGTTAATATCAGCTAATAGAAATAGAAAAGGAAAGACTACCCTCTTTGTAGCGAGATATTTCCCCCCCTACATTTCCAATAAAGCTTGGTGATTGGGCAGTATGAGAGGTAGGTGGAGTGAGGAGTTGGGAGTAGAGAAGGAGAGGAAGGGAAGGAGAAAGGAGGCTATCGACCATAGAGGAAGATGGGTGGGTCAAGAGCTGTCCTGGGTAGCAACTTCTATCAAAAGGTTAAATATTGGATAATAATTCTAATTGTGTGGGCATCTTGTTAATTGAGCATTTCCAAATATATAAATCCACTGGATAATCTTTAAGCATTAAGAGTCTTCGTGCTACCAGGTACCGCGAGGATGGAGGGTATTGTCTGGGGTTCATCTGAGCTCTGTGGGAACAGCATGGTGGATTGGCAGAGCCAGCCACCAAAATGGCATCTCGTGGGTCTAGTTGTGATGCGCTTGACATCTGGCCGCTTCTAGCTGTGGTGTGCTTGGCTTCTGGCCACTTCTAGTACGAAACATGGCAGCTGGAGCTAGGCAGAGCTGCCCGCCGGTTAGATAGCCAGCCTGCATTGGGGATTTTCTACATATTACCCATTTTACCTGTTCCCCACCAAAAAAAAATTACTGGAGAAATCTGGCTAGTCCCCCAAGTTGTGCGCATCCTCTGTCTTAATGAAGTAAGCTTAGTTTGCCCCAAACTGTTCCTGTGTCTCACATTCACCCTTTGTAAATACCCAAATATATGTTCATCATCTTTCCTTCTTGAAATATCACCTTGAACTGAGTATGCTCAAGAATGTGCCTACCCATAAAATACATTCTTAAATTAATGGACTCTTCCAGAATAGAGTCCCAATACGCCCTGTGTGGAGGGCATTGATTTGGAGATAATGCCTGAGTTCTTGCCAGCTGCATGAAGTTAACCAATCCTTTTCTAGTCTTGAAAAAGCAAAGACTTTTTTAAAATGTTAGAATAGAGGCCTGAAGAATGGTTTAGCAGTTAAGAACACTTGTTGTTCTTTTGACGGGGCCCAGCTCAGTACCAAATGCCTATACAGAGGCTGTCCAGTAGCTGCAGTCAATGCTAATGGTCCATTGCCTTCTGCCAACACTGTGTTCACTCTACCACCGTATGCACCATGTACACGGTACACAGACACACAAACACACATATATATAATAA
The DNA here is from genome assembly GCF_004785775.1 of Grammomys surdaster. Taxonomy (NCBI): domain Eukaryota; kingdom Metazoa; phylum Chordata; class Mammalia; order Rodentia; family Muridae; genus Grammomys; species Grammomys surdaster. The sequence continues at coordinate 364,435 of NW_021620078.1, read as the reverse complement.
AAAGTAATAGTTTTATAACATCAACTATTATGTACAACTTATCAAGTAAGCGGATGATGACTGTTCTTAAATATAGCTCCCAAGTCTGTTATATGACCTGCAAATGATTTATAACAGTGCTGTTACTCTATCCTGTGGGTAGCATTTGAGGAGATGAAAATGTGGCTTTATTCCATTGACAGAGAGAAGAAAGTAGGTCACAGTCGGGAGTGACACAACATAAGGAAAATAGAAACATCAATGGGAAAGGGAATCTAAGGGAAAGGGTGACTAAGAAATTGCCACCAATTTTGTGAGTGACCCCTTGGGACCTGGAATCATTTTTATCTAAATATCATGGGATTGTAAGCTTTCCACAAGCTGAGACTTGAGGAAGCCCAGGCAGCTGGCAGCTGGCAGCTGGCAGCCAACAGAAAGTAATTAGTATGGTGCACTGAGAACGGTCGGCATGCAATAAATCAAAGGGAAGCCGTACAGTGAGCACACGAAGCTATTTTTCCGGAGCTACTTTCTTAACTTTCATCTTCAAAGTCTATGGCTACCTTTTCTCTCAGCCCACCTACGGAGAAAGGTGTAGCTTAAAGAGAAGCAGGGCGTCTCCACGGCAATAGAAAATAAGAGAGCATTCTGAACCCACAAGAAAAACAAGCCCCTGTTTGTCAGTTCTACCAAAAAGCACTCTCTCTAAAGACGCTGCAGGATACAAGGCCTTTAATCAATCAAATCCTCAGGGAACTCACAGAGTGGCTTTGCCAGGAACCTGCAGTGCACGATATTTGGGTTCCTATAGACACTTCAATGTCTTTGACAAGTTGGAAATGAGGCAAATGGTATTGTTCCATGGAAGATAAATTTTAAGTTCAATTCGTCATGATTTTGAGTAGAAATATATATATATATAT
>NW_021620078.1:298417-363433 GCF_004785775.1 Grammomys surdaster | reverse complement strand
TTTGCCAAGCAAATACTTGGCACACAGTTTGTCTTGGAAAAACTCAACACTCATTTGACACACAGAATATAACCATTTTTGATATCACACAGTACTGCAGAGGTTGGTAATTCAGCCACTTTGAGAGGTACATTTACAAACACACATGCATACATATATATGCATACATATAATACATACATACATACATACATACACACACATATGTGTTTACATTCTGCATGCATGCCTACATACACACATACATACACACATCAGAGTATGCAGTTTTCAATTTCTCTCCCTAAGAGACAAAGATACTTTCAGAGATTAAGAAGCCAGGCTTCTGAGCCTAGAAAGATGAAGATCTATTATTACAAACTAACTCAAGTAATGACACCCATGAAGCATCTAGGGAAAGAGCCCTTTGGGGAAAGGTTATAGTTTGGGTGTGAAGTCTCCTTCATCATCTTATGCGTTTGAACACTTGATTCCCAGCTGCTGATCTTGTTGGGGAAAGATGTGGAACCTTTAGGGGTGGGGCCTTGCTGGGGAAGTACATCACTGAGATCAGGCCTCGAGGCGTTATCAAAAAGTTACAACCTGGCCTCCAGTGCCTGTCGCCGTGCTCTCCCCAGAGAGACTGAATCCCATTTGGAACTGCAGCCAAAATAAACACTTCCTGTTTGTTACCATCTAGGGGGCCTGTTTATATTAATTTTCCCTGACAATTAAGGAATTAAAAGACAGGAAACATTGCAGAGAGAGATGGGGGTGGGGAAGGAAGACTCCATGCAGAGCAGGGTGGACAAGTGGACAAGCCTGTCTTTCTCTTGAAGGGATGGGGTTTTAAGTGGAATTGGTTACCTGGGGTATATCCACCTCCCTAATTTTGGATTAGAGTTTATAAACATATGGCTTAAAGTGAGTATATGTGTGTGTGTGTGTGTGCACGCACGCTCAGAACTAGACTTGGGTGTATCGGACCAGCCTGAGCCAGTTGGTCAGAAGAGGGGCCCTTACTGGCACAAGCAAAAACCTGCTGGGCCTCTGTCTCAGGTCAGGAGGGTAAAGAAGAAGCTAGAAGTTTGCTGTCCTTATTATTTCTTTATGGCTGCTGTCCCTGTTGGGAAATTTGTCTGGCTCTTAGACCCTCATATTTCATTGGCTTTTGTCACAGTTTTTTGTCACAGCAACCAAAAGACATGACAACTGGACCTATGTCTTAGGTTTCTATTGCTGTGAAGAGACACCATGATCAAAACAGTTCTTAAAAAAAAATTTAATTGGGGCTAGCTTACAGTTTCAGAGGTTTCAGTCCATTATCATCATGGTGGGAAGCATGACATCATACAGGCAGACTTGGTTCTGGGGGAGCCAAGAGTTCTACATCCTGACCCAAATGCAGGAAAAAGGAGACTTTCTTCTGCCGTCACCCAGAAGGAGGGTCTCTTCCACCCTGATGGGAACTTAAGCATAGAACCTCAAAGTCTACCTCACAGTGACTCACTTCCCCCAACAAGGCCACACCTCCTAATAGTGCCACTTCCCATGGGCCAAGCATATTCAAACCACCACAAAGTCCCACTGCTCTAGTGTTTCCTTCACAGTTCAGGGATGGACTTCTCAAAGACTCATTGCCCTCTACATCTGCACTCAGCAACTACTATCAAATGCATTTGGGCCTAAAGTGAAGAATGAGAGAATGAAGACACGTGTCATTTTCATGTAAGGCGTAGACTATCAAAATCAGCAGAATTGGGTGGTGAATTAAAAGCTAAAATGTTTTTAGTAAAAATGCTGCCGTGCTTGGTTCCACAGTTCAGTTTAGCTAGAAAACTAATCCCCCTGGGAACTCTTGCAGTAGTTGAGTTTGGCAAGTCCCAAATTTAGCTTGTGTTTTTAATGCACTGTGCTACTCCAAGATGGAGGTGGCATCTTTACTGTCTTTTTCTCTTTCTATTTTCTTTTCCCCTATTACTTCCTAAGTGAGAAAAAACTCTGCTATCTGAGAATAACATTATTGTTGGCTTTGACCATTCGTGGGCAATTGTTGAACTGCATGCAGCTGTTGAAATGTAAATGAGAAATGAGTTAACCTCATATCAAAACATTATGATTTCACTCCAACTTCACTGAATTTCCATTCAATGGGCTTAATGTAGAACATTATTAAGTATATGCAATTTAACTTAATTTTTTTCTATTTCGTGGAAATGTTTCCACATACACAAATGCAGAATTTAAAAAGATCAAAAACAAATACATAAGTTGAAATGCAAATTTAATGATATCCATCTGAAGGATACAGGAAACACCTTTATTTCCTTGTCTCAAGGAGTAGTTTTCTGTGTACAGGTGCGTGTAGAATATGTATAATAGTGTTTGTAGTGGGTTCACAAAGATGCCCGGATCCCATCTGACAAAAGCAAGTAATAACTCCCCAGAGACCAAAACACACAAAACTTAGTTCATTGACTGTGAGTTTACATGGTGTGTTTCTAAGGAAAGGTTTTGCTCCAAAATGTTTTTACTGATTAAAAGAAAGAAAACTCATAAAGAAAGACCACTAAACGTGGCCAGAAGCAAATTGCGGAACAATTGAAGATGTTCTCTTCAGGCAATGTGGTAAAGTCAGCAGGGCAGCTAGAATATGGATATACGTTCTCTGCTCCTGGCTGGTGATTTTTAACTGTGTCCTGTTCCTTTCTTTGTATAAGGGAAAGAAAAAGGCTGAATTTTTTTGAAGCAGAACTCTATGCTAAAGCTCTGTATCGAGTACAGTAATACACCCCTGAAACTCTAGCACTTGGGAAACAGGTGGCCAGATTGCAAGTTCAATGCCAGTCACTCACATAGTGAGTTCAAAGCCTGCCTGGGAGACACGGTGAAAAAATAAATGCCAAACCTGGTGCCCCAAGTGTACAATCTCAGCCATTTGGGAGTCTGAGGCAGAAGACAGGCTCCTTCAAATTCTGTAGTGTGAGCTACAGAGTGAGTTCAAATCCAGGCTGGGAGACTTAGTGAAATCCTGATTTAAAATAAATAAATAAATAAATAAATAAATAAATAAATAAATAAATAGAAAAGAAAAAAAAAGTCTAGGATACAATTTGGTGATGACACTCCAGTGTGGTACTGAACCCTGAGGCCAACCTCAGTGCCACAGGAAAGAAAATTACTTAAACTGTACAAAGAAAGCCACAGGGAAATCTTGTGTGCCTACCAAAATCCCTACCCTAAGTGGGATTAAAGGGCGAGAGACATAATAACTTGTGTGCTGCTTTATGGTTTGAGAAAATGAATATCTGTAACATTTCAGTTCCAGTGATATATTAATTCTAAAGTTAAAGCCAGATCTATTTAAGAGATTGCTAAATTGGTTTGGCAGAGCTGAGGATGCCAGATTAATTATCCAAGAAACTTAATAGATCCACAGTCTCTTCTTACTTTTTCTACTGCAATTGTATCCGTGGAAGACTTAGAACTTACTTGTGAAGTGTTCCACTCTCTCTCTAAGCACACTTCCCAGCCAGAACTACCTCACAAAGCCAGCATCCGCCCACTGCCCTTTTAAATCCCTCACTCTTTGAAACTCCAATCACAGAAGAAATACTTAGGAAAATGTGGCTCTTTCATCTCTGTGTGGCCTAGGCTACATCGCTCTTCCTACAGAACCCTGTAACCCCTGGTTCCTCTTCACACTTGTGAGAAATGCTTTGAAAAAGTCAGTTCCAGCCAAAGTTCTCAGCCTTCTATTTCCTTCTTTACTTAAAATGAGGAAATGATTTGTAGAAGGAGAAAAAAAATAAAACAATACAGGAATTCATTTATTGTCTGCTTAGCTGCTCTGAACACTCTCCTTGTCCTCAAATTTGCTGACTTAAGAAACTCGTTTGAGTTACTTTTTAAAAATGTATTCTTATCGTCAACCATGGAGTTTGTTAAATATAAATGCTAACATTTTTTCAACACACATCAGAGGAATAAGATAAAGGTAGTGTCTTCTTGATACAGATGCACAGGATGGACCACTCCCATTCCAGTGCTGGCAGTGACTGGACTTTCCCAGAACAAGCACAAGTGACCCTTCCACAACTGTCCATGGTCTGTGTAACTCAAATTCATGACTCTCTTCTAGAAGTGGAGAAGAGCTGAAACATTGGCCTATTACTATCTTCCTGCCTCCAAATTTTAGTCCTTTCTCTAATTTCTCCTCAAGCCCTTTTTTTCTTCATCCATTTTATTCATATACTATATTACTTCTTTTTATTTTATTTTCTGTGGCTATATAAACCATTTTAATAGTTTCCTGGAACTGAAAAAAATGTCAGTGTATAAATAAAGTTGGAGGGTAAGAAATGTGGACTATATTACAGACAGCACATTACCTTGAAATGAAAAATAGCTTGAATCTTGGCGGCCACCATCTCACCATTTAGAAAGGTTAATAAGTTACACTGCCGAAGAGATTTTTTTTCCCCAGACAATAGAAATTCACTTTTTCATAAAAAGGTTTCAGTACTTAAAAAAAAAAAAAAAACAAGAAAACCTTAGAAACTTTAACTCCCCTTCTGATATTTGCTAAAACATAAAAATAGGTGTCAGTGTTGAGACTGAAGGAAAGCTGATCAGAGAATATGCTGTGGATATTGTGTTTTTATTTCCCTCCAGTGAACAAAGCTGGCCAACTGTGGGGTTTGCGTTGGTTTTTTATTTTTTTAACATCTAAAATTTATTTTTTAGTTTCTTAACTAGGTATATAGGCAAACACATGTATTATTATTCTCAAAAGAAAGAAATGAAGGAAAAAGGGAAGGAAAGATGGAAGGAAGGAAGGAAGGAAGGAAGGAAGGAAGGAAGGAAGGAAGGAAGGAAGGAAGGAAGGGCAGGCCCAAAACAGAAAATGAAGAAGTGATATTTTCTCTCTTCCATACTTCCCATCAAATAAAAACAATGTACTAGTTCTCCTGTATAAAAACTGTAGCTTTACCACTGATCAAAGTCCAGAGAATAAATCTCAGTGGTGTGCTCAGCCACAAATAGGACATGTGAATCACCTCTCCCGAAGCTCAGGGAACACCCAGAAGAGGTGTCAGGAAGATTCTGTAGGGTCAAAATGCATTGTATGAATTATGAAAGTCTCAAGGAATTAATAAAAGTGTATTTTTAAATGCCACCGTTACAAATCAATTCAAAAACAATACAGCATCTTGTATTTAATTGCTATTGTAAATCACCATAAACTAAAAATCACTAGAAGAAACATTATTGAAGAATCAGCCCTTTAACAGCTACAGGGGACATCACTGATTACCAGTGAACAAGAGTGACTGTAGTTCCATGCTACATGAGACACTGAGTTCAATCTCTTAACTTCAAAAAAGCCATTTAGAAGAAAATAGGGTTGAGGAACAATGTTATACGACCACAGTAACAGAACCCACCAAAATATACCTCACATAAAAAATTTATCCTGCCAATGGCAGATTTAAAGTCTATGAAAAGCAAATTTTATTTTTCAGTATTATTTTTCTACAAGGGAATTCTAGACCTGTGGAAAAACTCATCACTGAAACATGTTCGAAATGACACTAATAATTCGACTGTATGACATTGGCCTTCAGTGCACCAAGGTTTTACGGAATACTTTGCTCCTAGATGGCCAACTGACTTTCCAGCTAATGAAACTATTTAGCTGAGAACACTCTTAGTAAATAAAAACAGAGGAAAGGTGGCTAAGGAGTCCTTAGTGGTTTAGGAATCAAGTCCTTCCAAATCCGTGGAACAAAGGCCAGCAAACTAGTTGAGCCAGTCCCATTATTCACATTTTCTACCAAGCCTGACTGATCCCAAGACCCCTGTAGAAAGCTGACAAATAGACAACCAGACCTAACTGGTCATATAGTGAAGAAGGAAAAATGAAGTGGGCCACTAGGATTAAAGGGCATAACGTATATGAAAGAAAAACTTTGCTAATATTCTGGTAAAGACACCAGGCTAATCTAACTGCATCCTCCATTCTTACACCCTCATGTAAGTGTAGCACTCATTCCTCACAGAGGAGGCTTCTTGGTTGCAGAAGGAGACCATTACAAAAAGACACAACTCCTCAAAGTATAGAAATCAGCTGACAGAAGGATCACCAGCCCCAACTGATACATCTTCAACACAACTCCTGCACCTAAGGCTCAGGAACATTACAGAAGAAGGGGCAGGAAGATTATTAAGAGCCAAAGGCTAGAAACTCTGCTACAAGATTGAGACTTCTAGCTATGTCAGAGAAACTGCACCCATGAAATCTCAACATCATGGCTGCCTAAACAAGACCTGAACAATTTCAACAGTTGGCTGGAAGTATGAATGGGGGAAATCTCACAAAGCCTCACCCCTAGACAAAGAATGACAAGCAATTAAGAACTGTGAGAGGAGAAATAATCTTCCACAAGGATGAGTCTCTCGATTGGATAACCACTTGGTCATCCAACACCAAGTGGTCGGCCCTAAACGTGTATTTATATAGGCAACATTGAATGGACTCCGAAGGTTATTGTGAATGTAACCAAACTAGTGAAAGAAGAGGAGGTCCCTGCACTGCAGAGAGGGTCAAATGTAGGAGGCAAGAGTGAGGAGAGGAAAGGATGTAAGTTTAATGACATTTTAAAAAGAATTTACATGTTATAAGTGTTTGTTTGTTTGTTTGCTTTTATGAATGAAGGCAGACTGGAGATGTAGCTCAGTGAGCAGAGTGCTTGCCTGGTATGCACGAAACACTAGATCTATGCACATCGTCTCCAGAGCCACATAGAACTGAGTCTGGTGGCATAGACCTGTAATCCCAGCACCGTGAAAGTAGAGGCAATCAGATCATAAATGCAAGATCTCCTCAAATGCACAGTGAGTGGCTGGTCCAGATATATGGAGTCTTGTCAAAAGAAAAGAGAAGAGAAAGAAAGGAGAAAGGGAGAGAGGGGGTAAGAATATGGGAAATAACTATCTTTCTAAAAATATATCAATAAATACAAAGCCTCTTAAAACCCACAAGGCTCTTTTTTGATTTCCATATTCTCCTTTATTTCATCAAGATTGATTTGTTTTCCTTCCTGGAGACACTGGATTAGAATACTCCCCGGAGAGAAATCACGTTGAGGCAATATGGCTGGCCTGGGCCTGTGGAGGGATCGCTTCACTGACCACTGACAGAAATCCCACCTGTGGACACCCACACAGCAGTTGTTTAATTAAGCAGAGCTTCACCTGCTGAGCAATTTCTGATGAGAAAATAAAGACACACACACCCCCTTCAAAACTGCTAGAGGTACTCAACAAACAAAATACAATTATCTGAACTGATATCCAGCAGACATCCCTGACAACGATGAGCAAGGGTCTTTAAGGTTCAACTGCTCGATTTGAGGCCAGCGCCTCTAGCTTTCAAATGTTCTGGTCCCCTATCCTCCTTGCAAGGTGGAGAGGATGCCTCACACCGAGCCACCAGCATCACTTAATTAAGCTGCCAGTTCTTTCTGGCACCAGGAGACCCATGGCTTGCAGCATAGTAATTGAGACAAGCATTCAAATATTTCATTTCAAGGGATTTTTTTTATTCTGTCCAAACCAAAAGGAATATATATTTATAGAAGTTAGACTTCTACCATGCCCCCTCTCCTCTCGCAGACAAAGCAAGTTTTTCATGGTTTTTAAATGTACTAAAGACAGGATATCTCACGTTGGTCTCCCAAGGCAGTCAATGGAGACATTCATTTAAATTATGTCTTGTGTAAATTAGCCTTTTAGGAAAGCATTCGTGTGCCTTTAAGCCATGTACTGATCCTTTTTTTTCTTCCAGGCAGAAATAAAGTGAACAGATTGAAAACAGGACATGAGCCAAGCTGTGCTGGTGTTTGCTCTTACAGTTTTCAGTATCTTCAGTGAGATTAGTAACCACAATCACTAAAACAGGCTCTCCTCTTGCCTTAAGAAAAGAAACTTTGGAACTTTGTAAGGATCTTAGAAACAAGACACAGAAACTATTTCTCTATTCAATTATCACTTAATGGTTGGCATATTTCTTAGTAGTGCATATGATATCGTACAGTTCATTTTAATTCTAAACATTTCACTTCACATTAGCTAAAGTACCTTCCCATGAGAGCATGTTTTATAATCAGTCTTGGCTGTTAGAATTTTTTTTTCCAATGGCCCTTTGCTTAGCTCGGTTTTTCCTTTGTTTGGGTTCATGATATTAGTCTTAATTGCATTGCATTGGACTTACCCAAACAGTTCCTTTCTTTGCCCCTGGGTCACCAGAGGAAGAAACACTCTTTGCTGACTGAGAGTTTTGTCATTTTCCCTTCTCACTTTATTTGCCTTAAATCATTTCCCTGCTGCCCTTTGGCAAACAAAAGTCTCAGTCATATTTTGTCCCCTTATCCAGCCAGCAAAATGAATTATATTTCTGTGATTCTCATAAGTTTGCATCACTGATTAGGGCTCAGCCGGTAAAACTCTTGCAACTCACATAGATGATGTGAGTTCAAGCCCCCAAAAACACACCTAAGAAATAAAACTGGCCAAGGTGGACCTGTAATCTCAGAACTATGGAGGCCAAAAGACAGGGGAGATCCCAGGAACTTCCTAACTAGTCTAGACAAATCAGTAGACTCTGGGTTCAATAACAGACCTTGTCTCAAAAAGGTCAGGGCTTCTGATTGCCGTGACATGCATATGTGTACACACATACAGGAAAAAATACACACATGCACCTGAAAAGAAAAGGACTAAAGACAAAACTGGACCTCAGCAGCTCAAGCTGGTACATAGCTGGGTCTTGTTTGTCTCCCAATCCATCTCTGTCTTGTAACTGCAGATCTTGGCTTGGCTTTACAAAAATGTTTTTCCCACTGTCTCTTGCTTCTGAGACTATAGCTGATTATCAACAAATCCCCTCTCTAACTTGGCTGGATTCCTGAAATTAAACTCAAAGAAATTTGTATTTGGGGGGGATTAATATCCATAATCAATCATTCGCAACAATGAAAAGTCTGTGGCATCGGTGAAACCTTGAGAATAGAAGCTGTGTTTAGCCATAGAGATCTGTATCAATTCCAAGGCTTGAGAACATTGAGGAGAAAGAGGTGGGAAGATTGCAAGAGCTCCATGATAGGAATGAATCCTATGAGACACAGTGTACTAGGTATGACAGGACTGTTACCCAACATCAAGCCAGCTAAAAGTCCCAGCATAGATCACAGAGGGACACTAGAGTCCCCACCCCTACTGAGGAGCAATTGGCAGGTGATGGTGGCTATGGGAGAAATAGTCACTTTTCCACTTTTCCTTGAGGGATGGCCAGCAGCAGGTTAGCCATGCCCCAGTGGACAAGTCCACAATAATGCATTATGCACATCACTGACTAGACACAAAAGGAGATACATACATCAGTGAGTGTGTGTGCACATATGTGTGATATGTACGAATTAAAGCTGACGAGCTGGGAGGGAATAGAGGACTGATAAAACTACAATGTATCTATAAAGCTATGACATTTTCAAAGAATATAGGCATAATAACAAATCCAGATTCTTGGGCAGTGGTGGTGCACGCCTTTAATCTCAGCACTTGGGAGGCAGAGGCAGGCAGATTTTTGAATTCGAGGCCAGCCTGGTCTACAGAGTGAGTTCCAGGACAGCCAGGGCTACACAGAGAAACCCTGTCTCAAAAAAACAAAACAAACAAACAAACAATAAAAAAAAAACCTTATTCTGTTTAGAAAAACAAACCTCATTTAAAAATTGTATAAATCCATATTTAAAAATTGTATAATTGTAAATTCACAGGGAACAGGCCTTGATTAATCTACCCTAATTTCCAAAGTGTCTTGTACTTACATTTACCTATCTCTAACATCTGTTTTTCAGCACTCATGACTCTCTACTCACTTTACCCCAAACCTGAGAAGTATAACTATGCAGTGTTCTCTTCTGTTTCTTGCTTTGCATTGTCAGAGCCTGAATTGGGGTGGGCCCTGAGGGTTTTAGCTGGAGATTTCATTAGACTACACTGCCTGCAGCATAGCCAAGACAATGCTCTTGATTCTGACTTCTTTCCCATGTTTCTTCTTCCTGTGGTGGTTAAACTGCAAAGGTTTTAGAGTGAGTAAGGACCAAGATTTTAGGACCTTCATCCCCCAACATCTAGACATGCAAGTGTTCTCTAAGAGAGCCCCCGTAGACTGCTGCATTGTTTATTTAAGTGTCTCATGTAGCACAAAGAAAAGATCTTCCTTCTCAGTTCTTAAATTCAAGTTCTGGTCTTACCCTAGTCTTATCTGGTCTTTCTTTGCTTACCTATTTGATCTCTCTGAAGACTCCAGATCTTGCTGCAGTCAAGCTACTCTGATGGGCTAATCAGAAGGCAAACAGAGTGTTGGTGGTGGGGTCTGTTCTTCCTTCAGCCTAGAATACTCAACCTTCCCATCTTCACTAGTACCACTCATGTTTTTGAATTCTACTCACCCTCATGCTGTCACAGAAGTCTTGGTCACATGGTGCATGGCACTGAAACCTTTGGCACCCCATTTACTGTGTGACTGCAATGTATGTGGCCATGACTTTTCCTCATCACAGTAGAACCTAATGGAAGATGGCTTCTCATTTTCCCTTTCTGGACTAGAATGATGGCTTCTCATTTTCCCTTCCTGGACTGGAATGATGGCTTCTCATTTTCCCTTTCTGGACTGGCATCAGAAACCACACCAGACAGGAGCTCAATGAGTACTCACTGAGTGGAAAGATAAATCGTAGTTCATTTTTGTTACTTTTACCTTACATTAAACAATACATTTCATCATTCTCATATTCAATATTAGCATGGCATTGCCTTCTTCCCCCTTGCTGTAGCATAAATGTGAGTGACTTCTAAAGACTTTACAAAAGATGGGACAGAGAGTTTTGTCTCTGTTATCAACTTTAAATGTTTTTGACAATTTCATACATAACTATCTTTTACCTATTATCTATCACCTATTATTAGATATCAGATATTAGATAATGTATTATATATTTATTTTGCAATATATATATATATATATATATACACACACATATACGTATACATATACATATATACACACACATACACACACACATATACACACTGAATTTTGGTCATTTCAGTCCACATCACTTTACCTTACATTAAACAATGCATTTCAACATTCTCATGTTCAACATTAGCATGGCATTCTCTGTCACTCTCTCCTACTGAAGCCCACTTCTACCCAAGAAGCCCTCATCTGATCCAATTTCTCTTGTGTGTGTTTGGCCCAATGAATTTAATTATGGTTACCTACATGAGGACAGGTATGGTTGTAGTCATTTGCTGGATATGGTCAACTTTCAGATGGCTGGAGCTTATCTTCTCTTGTGTTGTGTTCCTTTCATATACCAAATTGCTGCTGCTGAAGCTTTTCTTCAACAATTCTTTTCCACCCCCATAAGCCACTTTTTCCTGTCCCCTTCTCTCAGATCCCTGTCAAAGTTTTCTTTTATATCAACAATGGAAAATTTAACAAACTCTCCAAATACACAAATGTATCTTGCAACCGCCCTTCTGTATTTTCAGTGTCTCATAGTTTTCTTTCCTAGTAGATATGGTAAATGATTACAGACTAGAAAAGTGTAATAGTGACAAACATGGATTACTTGCTAATTTCTTAACATATATTCAGCCATCAAAACTCAATGAGGTTGAATGCTCTTATTGAAACTCTGTTAGCATGTGAAATAAACTAGGCTTAATAATCTCACTATCGAGCTTAGTGTTCTAAAAGAAGTTTAGTAAAACAAACTATCCTATACCACTTTCCCCACAGAATATATTATCTTTTAGGAAAACGTTATTCCCATAAGAAAGCATTAAGAGCTTTTGCAACCAGCTATACAAATGAATACATGCATAAATGAATGATAAATTACAGCCACTATCCATTTTATTAATGATGTTTAATGCAGATTCCAGACTAATCCAAGGAAAAGCTGGTTTCCATCCAGGCAGTGTATCCTGTGATTACCCGCCATTAGCAGACAGAGTCTAAGTGAGCACGTGCCAATGATTCAACAAAAATACTTTGTAACTGCCTGTGAGGCACAGTTCCATAATCTCTAAGGTCCTCTGAAGATCATGTGATGCAGTGTAAGAGGTTCTTAAACGGGAAGACTCAGAATATCACATAACTATGGTCTAGATAAAAAGAACAGAACTGGTCTTTCCTTCATGCTTTCCTGAAAAAGACATCACGGCTTTGGTGTAGATATGATACATAAGGAGAAAGTCAGCATTTGTGACATCTTCCACCTTTAACTCAGGCATTTCCTTTAAGTTTGCTCCTTTTATGGCACTGACTTTCCTCTGGACTCAGGGAAAATAACAACAATAAGTAAGGACCATTTCATGTTTCTGGAACAATCTTCCTGATGCTAGAAATGCCTGCTCCAGCATCCAGACATGAGCCAACTGAAACTGTGTAATCTAATGTATCAGCACCCAGATGTGAGCCAACTGAAACTGTGTAATCTAGTGTATCAGCATCCAGATGTGAGCCAGCTGGAACTGTGTTTTCTAGTGCATCTAAACACAAAACTCATCTTCACTTAAACCATAGAAGTCAAAACTAGAGTCCAGGATTCCCAATAAACGTCTGAAAACTCCAAGTAGAAAAGATCTCTGCCCACGCCATTGCTAGAGGATCGCACTCTTAAGAGTCTCTCAAACTCTGTCAATGAAAAGTTAAGGATTCAGGCATTTGTCTCAGTAGAGGAGCACTTACCTAGCAAGCACAGTACTCTGGATTTTGTCCCTTGAGTCAGAAATTTAATAAATAATAGCAACGAAGACAAAATAAATTCTAGATAAAATGGCTCACCCTTTTGATTTCTGCTTTAACCTAATGCTAGAAGGACATCTTGGATTCCTCTAGTTATTTTTGTGGTGTCCACATGCCAAATTCCAACTGTGGATTATTTGGACAAATGAGATCATATTTCCCCCACCTTGGGATATTCAAAAAGTGAAAAGGATATGATAAAGACACGGGGTACAGATGCATCACTGGAAGACTTGGGGAGAGAGAGAAGACCCTTCATCTATTCCTTTCAAAGCCTTTAACAAGAAAACAAAATAAAACTGTCAGGACAAGACAACAAAGTGCTAGGGAAGCTTCAGAACTTTAGAAATAAGCAGTGGTTCTCAGAGTCACAGGAAAAGAAATCAGGTTTATTCCCTTAGAAATTAAACTGAGGAACCACAGAATTCTGAACGGAGACAGAAAGCATCCACACTTGGATTTCCTGTGAGGGCTTGCTGCCATCAAATGAACTGGGATGGACCACATGAGTCTCCAAGTACAGCTCTGGATCTCTAGCTTCAAAACTACCGAGTGGTTTTCGTTTTGTGAAAAAGCAAACACACGTGCCAATTTCTGAACCTCACATCAGCTCCAATGAACAAATACTCCTGAATACTCAACCGGTCCGTATTTCACTCTAATGGCTGAGTGTTCCTAACGTATGCTAGACCTTGAAGTATTTAAAGATTGAATATTATTTTAGGTTACTAACAGTTTTACTGATATTAAGTCTCAAAAGGTTATGATTGGTTTTGTGTATAATATAAAAAAATGAATGAGCTTCAGTTTAAGAAAAAAGAAAGCAAAGTTGGAGAACAGAATAACTTTATTGTAAACAAAGGAGACTCAAGCTTACCTTCCCTTTTCTTGTTGACCTTACTTTCTGTATTTGAGAATAAACACTAGAAGTAGTAAACAAAAGCAGACAAATTGCTTGTTCACAAAATCATTCCTGCCCCCACATATTTAAAAGATCTTATTTTTTTTCCTTCCCAGTTTATCATATTCTTTCTATACTCAAGGCTACTCTAATGGGTTGCTTTTCTGTCAGGATGTCACCGAAACCAACAACAACACAGAGCTAATCTGAGACAAAATGAAACAGCAGAAAATTTCCTAAATAGGTAACTGATTCCATTAGTTGTCTATAGCTGCCATGACAAAGTATCACAAACTGAGTGCCTTAAGACAGTAGAAACGTATTCTCAGTTCCAGAGGCCAGGAATGCAAAACCAAGATGCTGACAGGGCAGTGCCCCCTCCAGAGGCTCATAGAAGAAAGTGTTCCTGAGCTTTGTCCTGGCTTGGGTCATTGTTGACAATCCTTGGTGTTCTTCAGTCTGCAGATAAATCTGCAATCTATCACTCCATCTTCACATCCTCCTCCCCTTCAAGTCTATCCAAGTGGCACTTCTCTTGTGATGAGCCAATCACTGAAGTAAGGATCACCTCAAGGTAATTTCAAGTTCACCTCACGCTAAATTGATGCCATGTAGAAAAAAGAAAAAAAAAAGGTTATTTCCAAAGATTTTATTCTTTGAGTCTGGGACTTAGGATATGAAAAACTTTCGATGGAGGTGGGGTGACAATCTTTTACCCACTACACTGACTAAATGTTATAGAGACACTGGGGGCCAATAGGAACTGGTGTTGTTTGCACGTCTTCTCACCTCTGTGTGTATCTGGGCTCCCTCTTCTAAGAAGGCCTTTGTCCCTGCATTTAAGCCAGCTGCTAACTTCCAGATAATCTCCTCATCTGAGCATAAATTTAAATATAAAACAGAGGAAGGAAGGAAGGAAAGAAGGAAGGAGGGAGGGAGAGAGGGAGGGAGGGAGGAAGGAAGGAAGGAAGAAAGAAAGGAAGGAAGAAGGAGAAATATTGTTTCACTCATATTTAAATGCATGATAGCAACTCATAAAAATGTAAGTACACATATTGAGCTACACAGCCATACTAGCTCTACTTAAATGGATGCATAGTATTTTTACTTATGTTGGAGTCAGTTTCACTCCAATCTAGTGCAATCATGTTAACTACGTCTATTTTTAAAAACGTTATTTCCAAAGAAAATTTTATGTGTGTGTGACCATTGATGCCGCCATATTGAAAGCACAGATCTCTAAGCTATCCACATTTTATTTGGATACTCTAATATAAATTACAGTAAATTATTTAAATTTCGATACAGAAGTCTTGGGGTAGTTCTTGGCTGCCATCTTGCACTATATTCTGACCCACATATTCAATAGTCAAAGCATCAATAACAGCACTTGCATAAACTATTTCCATGTGTAATATTTCTCAAAATATCTTCCCAAAAATTCAACAAGTTAAAATTTACCCTCACCTTTTAGCAGGCTTAGAAAGCACAGAAAAAAAAAACAAAACAAGCAAACAAACAAACAAACAAAAAGAGTAAGATCTAGTTCACTGATTTTTTTTTGCCTTTATAAAAAGTCTCCATTTTAAATGATGTATACAATTCAATTTTAATCTCACAATTACAACTCAGGAGTTGCTCAATGAATAACATAAAGTCTCTTTCCTTCATTGACATTTCAAAGTCACTTGAGAAGCATGTAAATTACCCAGATACTTGCTCTAAGAATTGACCTGTGACTTTTATAAACAGGGACTGTCTTTCACATGTTTTAAAGCTCATTAAAATAATATTTCTCCCAGTTGGCAGCCGCACAATTTTTAATCCCAGCAGTCAGGAGTCAGAGGCAGGCAAATCTCTGAGTTTGAGGCCAGGCTAATCTAGAAGGTGGGTTTCAGGACAGCCAGGGCCACATAGAAACTCAGTCTCAAAAACACAAAAACAAACAAAAAACAAAAACAAAACCTCTCTGTGTGTGTGTGTGTGTGTGTGTGTGTGTGTGTGTGTTTGTGCATTCTTGTGTCAAAAAACAGTGTAGAAGCATGTGCCTCTTATTAGCAGGAGATGGATATTTCATTCCTAAAATAGTTCAAACAAATTCATAAAAGAAATATGTGCTTTCTTCCTCCCGCCATCCCTCCCTTCTCTCTCTCTCTCTCTCTCTCTCTCTCTCTCTCTCTCTCTCTCTCTCTCTCTCTCACACACACACACACACACACACACACACACACTACACACATACACAGAGATTTATTTTATGCTTTATTTATGAGCATTTGTTTCTGTATGCATATGAAAGTATGTGCAGATGCCTTAGTAGGCCAGAAGAGGGCTTCAGATTCCTCAGAGCTGGAGCTACTGGTGGTTGTGAGCCACCTGACAAGTACTAGGAACCAAACTCAGGTCCTCTGAAAAAGCAGCAAGTATTCTTCACTGCTGAGCCCTCTCGACAGAACACTGCTCCTATTCTTTTGTAGTAGAATCTTTTTCATTTTCTCCTGCTTTTCCTGGGACTGCTATCAATGAAACAAGTCTTCCTCTCCTGCATAAGCAAACATGTGATGGGCCATTCAGAGACCTCTGACTGGATTGTTAGATTAAGATTAAGTAGTCTAAAAATGGACAAGAGGTCAAATGTTTCTATGAGAGCCCTTTGCACAACAGAAATAGACGAGAGGAGAAAGAAAGAAGACACTTGATTCTTTTTTTATCATTGGTATCGTGGATACTACAGACAAGACAATCCTGGTGCTACAAGACTCATGTTTTGCCATCACATTGGGGCAAAATTGATCCAAAATAAAATCTACACAGAGGAAAAATGGCAGGGTAAAGTTGAGAACAAACAGATGTGTGGGTTTGCACCTATTCTTTCTGTTGTGTAAGAATGGGACTGTTTATACCTGTTACAAGAAGCCCATAGAACACAGAGGCTGGTATCAGAATACACTCCAGTCATTACTATAACAATGTCACCTGTGTTTTCTGGATATGCTTACATGAGTGTCAAAAAAAGAAAAATCTCCAAAAAGCTCAACTTCAGTCACAGAACTGTGACACACTCACTGAGAAGGTCAAGCATGTGAACTTTACCTAATGCATGCTTCTACAGAGAGACAGACAGACAGACCGACCGACAGACAGACACAGATGGGGAGACAAAGAGACAGAGAAAAAGACAGAGAGGGAGGAAAGAAGTGAAGAGTGGGAGAGAGAGAGAGAGAGAGAGAGAGAGAGAGAGAGAGAGAGAGAGAAACAGACAGATGAAGACAGATACAGAGACAGAACAAAAGAAAGACAGAGAGGGAGGAGGGGAGAGAGGGTCATGTTCTTCCTATAGAAATTCTATAGTTAGTTATGTAACAATCCAAAATCACAAGACAATGACTGTCTCTTCTCTATTCACTGGATACCCTATTTATTCCTATATTATCATTATGCTTTCTTTCATTATAATTTCTTCTTGTCCAAATACAGCTTATTTTGAGACTATTCAATATTAAAATCTAATGAAGCCAAATTGTAATGTCTTGTGTCTTAGCTTTTCTGTTCTGTAGGTAACCAAATGGAAATTATCATTAATCTAACAGAAAGTAAATATTCACTCAAACCCTTAATCATTTTACAGCATGCTGCTAATTCAACTGAATAAACATGTTTCTTTGAAGAAAGCTAGCAAATGTTTTCTCCCTTCCTTACGAGATCATCATCACAAATGTTACTGGCATTTCTTGAAGAGTAGGGTCCAAGCAAGTGCTTGTTTAAAATAAAACACGCAGAACAAAATCCTTTGCAGGTCCTTCTCAGTAATAAAAGCTGATTCTTCTATTAGCCTCTTCTCTCTGCTATGATGTATTATTAAAAATGGAAGGGCATTGTTAACAGTGTGTACTCCATAATAGCATCGTGGGGCACCATTTATTTTCCTTTAAGGAGAGTTTATTTCATCTTGGGCCAACTTGGAAAGCTTTTGAGGAGCCATCAGCACACTGACTTTCTTCATATTAGATAAAAGCAAGGATGTAGCTCATACATTGATCTGGAGTTGCTCAGAGAAAGAGCGGGGCGGGGGTGGGGAGAGAAGATCTTTTCTTGGTCCAGAGTCATTTTTACATCATCTTGACATCTGCAGAGCTTTTAAAATTGAGAATGTCTGCAGGAAATTTTCATCTTTTTTAGAGATGGGAACTGGAAAGGTGAAGACAAATTTTTATCAGAACAACAAAAAAAAAGGAAAAAAGGAAGAGTTCAATGTAACATTAAATGTCAATGTATTCTAAAAGAGCAAACATGGAAAAGCTGTATTTAAACCACATCAGCTATTTTAATATCTTTGATACCTGATTTGCAATTCATGACTTGTAGGTTAACATATCCAGCACCATTGACTCACAAAGTACTGGCCGTTAGGCTCTCTGTGATAACTTTTTATTTAAGTGATCAGACAGCAAACATTTTTGGCTCTCTGGATTATTCTGCCATTTCTAAGTTCTGCCATTGTGTTGTGACAACACGTATAAGTGAAACAAAAGCAACTATGCATGACCCAATGGAATTTTATTTACAAAATTAAGTGGTGGGTTGGATGGCCCTATGGCTGTAGTCTGCAATGAACCCCTTCTCTATTCTAACGCAAGATTATTATACAGGATGCTGAGAATGGGAAGATTTATAATAAATGGGGTAGTTTCATTAAAAGAAGATGAGCTTTCTATAAATTTACTTAATAATATGAAAATCTATATTTTCCTTTTTTAAAAAATATACTTTTATTTGTGTGTGTGTGTGCTAGTATATTCATATGCATGATGGTACTTACAGGGACCAGAAAAAAAAAATAACCATAAGATTGCCTTATGCTAGAATTTTAGGCCATTATGAGTCATCTAATATTAGTACTGGAAATAGAATCTATGTTCTCTGCAAAAGAATCACATGTTCTTGATGCCAAACAATCTCTCCAGCCCATTAGTCTACTTTTTCAGAATGGTACTCCCCAACTATCTACATTTCCTAGGTGAAAAGGACAAAAAAAGATTTTGTGGGAAATAATTAGGAAAAATGATCATTTAGGCCTCAGGCTCATCCTCTGATCTGAGGCAGACAAACTTTGCTTTTTACTAGGGTTGATTTCTGAGTTATATAAAATTGCAGTTTTAAAAAGTTTCTGGTTTTATTATTTATTTAATAAAAAGACCAAGAAATCGTCATTCTCAATTATTTGTTTTAGTTACTTGCCACTTAAGACCATACACTGAGCCTGACAAATACAGAGGTGGATGCTCACAGCCAACCATTGGACTGAGCAAGGGGACCCAAATGAGGAGTTAGAGAAAAGACTGAACAAGCTGAAGGGGTTTGCAACCCCATAGAAAGAATAATAACATCAACTAACTAGATGCCCCAGAGCTCCCAGGGACTAAACCACTAACCGAAGAGTACACATGGATGGAGCCAGGGCTCAAGGCACATATGTAGCAGAGGATGGCTTTGTTATCAATGGGAGGAGAGGCCCTTGGTCCTGTGAAGGCTCAATGCCCCAGTGTAGGGGAATGCCAGGGCAGGGAGGTGGGAGTGGGTGGGTGGGGGAGCACCCTCATAGAAGAAGGGGGAGAGGAAACGAGATAGGGGGTTTGTAGAGAGGAACAGGGAAAGGGGATAACATTTGAAATATAAATACATAAAATATCCAATTAAAAAAATGACCACATACACTTTAAAATTGCAGAGGTTGATGCCACAAATGCAGAGTGGGCCTTGTGTATAAGAAATTATAGAAAATAAGTATCTACTTAAAATAAAAAGATGAAGATGCCTAGGGTGTCATAAAGAAAGAGTCTAGTAACATCAGGAGACAGATGTTCGCCGAGTCAGGTCAAGAACACACACTGCTTGCTTGCACTCACTGGCATGGTAGGTACTATGAGGGCTGCACTTTGAGGTTTTTCAAAAGCTCACACTCCACACACTGGTACAGATTACAACAGGCATCATGGAACAAAGAAAGCTTTGCTTCTCGGCACTGCTTAGATCATATACGACAACTATAATTGAACAAATGGGCTGCAGAGCAAAGAGTAATGGACCATGGCAATAAAGGGAGAGCCAAACAAGGGCTCAGAGATGGCCCTCTGGGAAGGTGGCGTGTACTGGTAGGTGTAGCCTAAGCTCCAAACCTTCATCGCCACATATTGAAGCTTCTTCTGTGTTGACAGTTGTGCAAACTACAGCCATTGTCTAAACACCCAACACACTAAGACAACAGAAATGATGCTATAGCTTATCACACAGGCTTTGTTTGTACATAATGGTTATATATGATAATGGGTTTTACTAGGACAGTGTCACACAGGAGTTGATGTGAAATTGGGAACAAGCAAGATTGTTTTATTACAGAACACTTGAGGCTGTCCATTTTCCCATCTGCCCTAGAACTTAGCCATCTTGGGAAAGAATTATGAAACTGATATACAAAACCCTTAATTTCCTCCTTCAGGATCCACGTCCATCAGTATTCTCAGTATCTTCTTCATTTCAGTATCTCCTCCACTAACCTCGCCCTTATCGCCTACCTAGAGAGATCATGAACTCAAGCTCCAAGGCGGAGCACTTCACGCACAGCACTTCTTAAACAGAGTTCTTTCTATGTAACTGGTCAAAGACTAAAGTCCTCAAGGACTGGGGGGAAATAAGAGTGGGATGTCATTCCTGAGCTATGATAGTGAGGAGGGAACCCCAACCTCCATCCAGCTTATTAGACAAGAGTTTCAGCTAAGCTGCCATCAGGTGAATGGCGTTCCTGCCTGAGTTCTCTACTGTCTAAACAGATGTTTTTCAACAAACATAACTTACCGAAGAGGATATAGTCTAATATTTGAAATTAATAATGATTTTAGAAAAGGCTTTTAGAACAGATATGTTTTATTTATGCATAATTAGTTATATATAATAATCAGTTTTACTACATGCATATATATACTTGTTACGTCTAGGACTCCATTACCTGCTCTGTTTGTTGTTTGTTCCTACAGCTACGTCAATGTGAATAACCAATCACAAAACGCATACATGTGCTCTCTCTCTCTCTCTCTCTCTCTCTCTCTCTCTGTCTCTCTCCCCCCCCCCCCTCTGTGTGTGTGTGTGTGTGTGTGTGTGTGTTCACAGGTACATTTCAAAGCAAAATTTTCTAATCTTTCCCTAATCATACCATCTTTAATGTTTTGGTAATGATAATTTTTTGACAAAAAAAACCCTCCTAAACCAATATATATATATCTAATATTTTAAAGTTGAGAATCAGTCAAACAGTTTTATAGAGATACACAATTAGTGAAAGGAATATGTGTGATGTATCGGTCACACTGTGAAGGACCTGAGCTCCATGTCAGGAAAAGCAACAGATATTGAATATTACCTTCATGCCTTTGAGAACTTATACTGCTACCCATAGCTGTACATTTACTGCAGCACCCTGCAAACCTCAGCATCCTGAGGTAGAGGAATTGTAGTTCATATTCCATATCTGCTCCCCTCCCCTCCAGTCACACACAGGAAGCATCTCAGTCTCTGAATCATCATTCAGGTAAGGAAGGTCTACTGTCTTAGTTAGGGTTTCTGGTGCTGTGATGACACATCATGACCAAAAAGCAAGTTGGAGAGGAAAGGGTTTATTTGGTTTACACTTCCACATTGCTGTTCATCACTGAAGGAAGTCAGGAAAGGAACTCAAACAGGACAGGAAACTGGAGGCAGGAGCTGATGGAGGTGTGCTTCTTGCTGGTTTGCTTCACAGGGCTTGCTCAGCCTGCTCTCTTAAAGAGCCCGGACTACCAGCCCAGGGATGGTACCACCAACAATGGGCTGGGGCCCTCCCTCATTGATCGCTAATTGAGAAAACGTTTTATAGCTGGATCTCGTGGAGGCATTTCCTGAACTGAGGCTCCTTCCTCTCTGATGACAACAGGTTGTATCAAGTTGATACAAAACCAACCAGTCTGCAACCAAAACTGGATTTACTTAGGGTTTCAGAGAGAGCCAGGGATAGTCTTAGATGCTATTTGTTTAAGAACCATCTTCAGTAAGAGAGTCTCTGATGCCTATACACAACTTATTTGGTAGAAAGCTACAATTGTCTTTTTAAAGTCAGAATTATTAATTGTCAGCTTGCCCAGAAACGAAGCTGACAACAGAGGTACAGCATGTTCTTTCCTTTCTGACTTTCTTTACTGTCAGATCTGGATCATTACCCTTGATTAATACAGGCTAAATCAATGATCATTCACTATATGTGTAATTCGTTGTTCATACAGCATTTCATCATAAGGTTTAACACATGTAAGATTTCAACAACCCTCACATGTGGAGGTAATAACTTCCTCCAGACCAATGTCCCTTGTCAAGTTAATTTTCCTTGAAAACTTTTTAAATTGAATGCTTGTCAAAGATTTACTTCTCAAAAAGAAAATTAAGAAGTATTAAATGATATCATCTAACCAAAGAATATTGCTGGAATAAGGCTGGAGTGTGTGTGTTCGTGAGTGTGTGTGTGTGTGTGTGTGTGTGTGTGTATGTTTGCCCGCTCACACTCGTAGGAGGCCTTGTCCCAACAGCCACCAGGTACGTTCCTCATAAACACTTCACCCTCAAGCAGTCATCTCTGAGGGCAAGACTGACTGGCTTCTTTTGCATTCACAATTCACAGAAACACCAAAGCAGCTACTTTGGTAAGGGACCAACAACAGGCATGAGTGGGTATCCATCCCTTGCTCTTCAAAGTCTGTCCCCTCTTGGCACCTCTAAAAAAAACAAGGGTGCAAAATGATTAACAATCATCCTACAACCATAGGAACTTGTAAGGAACTAGTTATTTGTTATGTTTATTTAAACACTAAAATCTAAAAGGAATGTAACACAAAATATCAACTACAGTGTTTATATATGTAAATGCTTTTAGGTGATGTTAAAATCTTGACTACACCACTACTTAAACTTTGACTTAAAAATAAATAAATAAAAGAAACAAACTTAAATTTCAATAAATACCTACAATTAGAAGTCTATAATTACTGCATGTGTAGCCTTATATTAGACTGATGTGCCGTGGGTTAAGTAAATTCTAATATTGTACCGTGAATTATGTAATCCTAATTAGCTGTCAAAAGCAATGTTTCTGAATCTTTTCACAGTTTAGTACAATGTGTCTAGCATATATAAAGTGACCAGGGGTGGGGTCTGGAAAACATAGCAAGTTAAAACAAAGCCAGATGTGAGTGCAATGATCCCACTGCTGTCGTCCCTTGTGGTTCCTGGCTGCTTCACGTAGGAGGGAACCGGTGCACTTTGGCTGTAGAAACCACCCAATGAAACGAGATTTCTGAATAATTATCCTTATTCATTTTATCCTGATTCCACAGTTCTTTGGTTGCAAACACTCACCATTCATGCCCACTTTCTCTTATGGGTTCTGTAGATCAAACCTGGGTCCCCAAATTTGCAGTTTTTCAGCTATCTGCCCAGCCCTGGACGTTTTTGTTTATAAGTAAAAAGTGGATAGAAAATTCCATTTCCCATTTAATAAAGCCACTGGGGAAACTAGTGAACTGTCAGAAACATTTTTAGAAAAAGTATTTGCAAGGGATTTTTCTAACCACTGGATTGTAGACTTGAAAGGAGCCATTATTGGTAAATATCCCTTCATTGACCTCTCTGCCTTAATTGCTCTGACACAGAAATGATAAGAACTCCAACCCCTTAAGGTAGTTCTGAAGAGTAAAGGTTTAGCCCATGCCTGTGTACTCATGCACACACGTGTGCACACACACACGCACACACACACACGCCCCTAAAAGTTCCTTTAGAGAGAATTTCCTTTAGAGAGCAGATACAGTATGCCACCATAGTGTGATATTTCTGAATCAAGTAAAATATTTCTGTACAGTTTTTACACTCACCTTAAGTAGGCTAAGCAATCACAACACATTGCAAGCTTGCTGTGACTTGGATAACATCCGGCCTTGCTGCTACTTGAGATCAAAACAAACCTTTAAACCATAGACACATAGACAAAGGACTACAGAGGCACACGTGGAGACTCTGACAGAGGATCTGAATTCAGTGTGAGTGTTCAGTTGTTCCATTTCAGTCCTCTTACCACCAAACTAACAAAGAGCAGCCTCCCCACCGCACCCCACCTTTCTTCCTTTCTGTTTCTTCCTCTCTTCCCTTTCAACACATACCTAACCAGGGCATTTATTTCTAAAGCACAATTCCATACAGGGAGACAATTTGAGTAGCACTCACAATTTATTTCCCTGGAATATCCCAGTAAGATTCTTAACAGTATAACTTTATGATATTATAAAATGATTTGTGACCAAAAACAACAACCTTATGTGGTAGCTACCCCTTATACATTGAACACATCAGTAACTGAGTTCATTTAACACATAAATGACACCCTTTCTAATGGCTGCCAATATTGTCATAATTTTAACAATGAAAATTTTCTGTAATTACATTTAACGTAAAAAAAATGACCTAGAAAATATTTTTTAGTTAAACTATTTATAAAATGAATAATCAAACAATATCCACTTAAATCTTATTTTAACATTTTCAATATACATATATGTATACATATATACATATTTTAAATTAAGTTCTTACCTTTTAAAAATGTAAACTATCTCTTAAATTTAGATTTTTTTAAAAAAATCTTTAAAAATTAATCAGTTTCTTGGGCCAATTTTTAATTCAATGACTAGGAAAAAAAAAATCAGAATTCTGTAACTACCCAAACCTATTCACAGAGTATTGACCCAATCTAAATTCTTGTTAAATAGTGTTTCACACTCAAGGGATGAAAAAATTTAAAGCATTATTCTTTAATTCAACAAAAAAATGTTGCTTATGTTTCAGCCAAATATGTATGGGAAAGGGGGTCTCGCTAAAAAGAAAATATTAAATATTCATTTACCAGAATACCAATCAATCAAACCCAGGCATTCTCTAAATCCAGCTCCAGTTTCTAAGTAGGAAGGTGTTTCACAGTTTTTCCACTTCTTCAACTGTGATATACAGCTAACAATGTTGAACTATAAACTAAAAGGCTAAACTGGAACTTTTGTATATTTTATAGTTTGTGAATATAAAATGCTATCAACTGGAAATAAGTCTTAGCTCCTGGATTTAGTGTGTAACTGGCATTTATGCCATTTTACTTGCTAAGCATATATAAAAGATTATTTAGTTTATTAAACAATGTTAAATGCTACCATTATTTATCCTCCAATCAAGACACAACATAAAAACGTTCGTGTAGATAATTGCATACATATATCTCCATTAGGTAATAAACTGTGGTAGATTTACCTTAAAATTCTTTAATAAAAATCTCACAACAGCCATTCATTAATCAAATTGTAAATATATACAAACTATTTGCCTGTGTTATCTTATTTAACTCACCTAAAGAAAATTTTCTAAAAAAATCATCTTCTGATAGAATACCAATTATTGACAAGTCAAACCACCCCCCCCACTAGAGAAAATCTAGGTCTAAGGATCAGGACTTTGTGTGGCTTCTCAAGCTGTTCTAGTAAAAGCAATCTTTTCCCCGTGGGAAAAGAAGAAACTCAATTATCTCCTTCAGGTTCCAGAATACCCTTAGAAAATAAAGCTGAACTGAAATTCAGGCAGCTTTAATCCTCGATGAAGTTGCAATCACACACTCCACTTGGTTCTGTAGATACACTCTTGCTGTGGAACTTCCACACAGTAGTAAATTATGATGCTGTAGAAACGACACAGGGTGAGTATGACAGGACATATGGAATCAAGTCAGCGAATAAAACTAAACAAGATGACAAGTGGCAAAACGGAGCCAGAACGTCCTCGTTTATACAGCTTAAAATACACCGAGCAGCCGTCTTTATTTTATACGGATATACGGTAAACGTGAAAATAAAGCACAGAGCTGAATGAACGAAACAGAGCGAGGCCAGTGTGGTAGTCTGTCTGGAAGAGGAGAGGCATGAGTATCCACAGGGAAAAACTTGAATCAAACCTAAAGAATTTTATCTCTTTATTTTGTCTATCTGATATGATTGTGGCAGTGCGCTAATGTGTGTTCAAGCTAAGTGTGGATGACTAGATTCACAGATTTCTTACTAACTTTTTAGGTTTACATAGTCTATGAATTTAATGAAAAGAAAAGAGAAGAGAAGAGAAGAGAAGAGAAGAGAAGAGAAGAGAAGAGAAGAGAAGAGAAGAGAAGAGAAGAGAAGAGAAGAGAAGAAAAAGAATGCATACCATGGAAACCACAAACAGGAAGACAGAAGCAACTCAACATGTTATCAGAGAAGCAGTCACCAGGTGACACCAGAGTGGGACGCCTCCTCAGGACTGTAGCTACAATGAAGTCAGCCAAAAGGCACATTAGGTAGAGAAGAACTTTTAAAAGATGAGATCTGAGACTCACTTCAATAAGATCTTAGTGCTTTATGCTTAGAAACATAAAATTGAAGTCAACTAAGGAATTTTTTAAATAAGAAGGTGAAGCCATAGGAGCAAAGACATGTGAGTGGACAGTAGAGCTGACACAAAAGAGGAAAGACACACACACACACACAAGCACACACGCACATGCACACACGCACACACACGCATGCAGAACACACAATGAGAATATAGGTCTAATGGAAAGTTAAAGAGATCAAGTCAGAAGAGGGGCGCAGAAAGACAGGGCTCCATACGAAGGCTATTAAGATAAAATTAAAGATGACTGAGGAGTGAGCTCCAGCTTCTGAAGTTGGGATCACGCCAGACTGTTAGGGCAGAAAGGAGGAGCTGAATCATCTGGTTTCAAAGGTAGAAAAATTGGAACAAATTATTAACTTGAGAGAAAGAAATGGGAGCAGAATTGTGGTTTGTTTATTTTTTTGAGGTTAAATGGAACCTTTTGAGCTATGCATTAAAAACATCTGATTCCACAGGAGGGAAAAAAAATTAGAAAGAACTTGGGGGAGTGGACAGGGAAAAAGAATTCTGCGTCTGTTCCCCACCCCCCACCCCCTCCCCAGCCTTCTGTAAGTACTTAGGTGGGTGTGTCCACATCGAAACATGAGCTATATTCTGAGCACCCTCTGCTCCCCTCCCCTCAACCTGAAACCCTAAAGCTGTGTTTATGACAACATAATCATTTCTACAGTAACTAAAGAGCTGTCAGCAAAAGGGGATTATTGCTTAAGTTGAGAAATAAGCAGCTAAAACAATTCTCAAACCGCAAAGAACAGGTTCCTGAGCCAATACGCGACGTGACAGAGTCCAAACAGTGCTGATGTGAAGAATGTGAGGCGCAGGGCAGCCCCAGCTGACCTTCCAGCAACAGCATCCTAGCATCCTGCAGAGAAAAAGTCCTACACTTTAACCCGACAGGGTCTGGCTCTGACGGCGTGCGCTGTCTCCGCACAGGAGGATTTATCAATAGTAACATCTTGTTCATTCCCAATCCCATCCCGCTGCACCATGAACAGATGAAGCAGTAATCGGCACCGTTTCTGATAAGAATCTACATTTCCAATAAGAATTATACATGTCTTCTAATGTTTTTGGACTTCCCAAGCTTCATGAAAGCCATCAAATTTAATAATTTGTTCAGAGAACGTTGCCTGTTTCACAGAAAGTCACAATGTGTTACTTTTGTAGAGCGGAAACCAAGTTGTTCGTCAGTGCGGCAGCAGAAAAATGGACACTGTGGCCTTCGCAGAAGGGTCCTAGTTTGCTTTCTATTGCGATTTAAAAACAAACACACAAATAAACCATACTGGCCCAAAGCAACTTGGAGCAGAAAAGGTTATTTTGCTTAAGGTCGTGCCCAGGAAGTCGGGACAAGAACTCAAGTAAGTAACCTGGGGGCAAGAACCATAGCAGAAGCCATGGAGGAATGCTGCATACTGGCTTGCTCCTCATGGCCCACACACCTTGTTTTTTTTAATACACACCCAGGACCACCTGACCTGGGTGGCACCACCCACGGTGAGTTGGGCTGTCCCGCATCAATCATCTATCAAGAAAAAGCCCCATAGACTTGTCTACAGATCAGTCTGGTGGAGGCATTTCTCAATTGACGTTCCATCTCCCACGACTCTAGTTTGTGTCTAGTGAATACTAAGATAAGAAGCACGAGAAGTTTTAATAATTTTTCGACAAATTATTTATATGCTTAATGGGTTATAGTTTTCAAAAGCATTCCTCTGCTACATATGCTGCCGGAGCCATGGGTCCCTCCATGTGTACTCTTTGGTTGGTAGTTTAGTCTCTGGGAGCTGTGGGGGAGTCTAGTTGGTTGATATTGCTGTTCTTCCTATGAGGTTGCAAATCCCTTCAGCTCCTTCAGTCCTTGCCCTAACTTCTCCATTAGGGTCCTCATCCTCAGTCTGATGTTTGGCTCCTTCATCCTCATCTGTATTGGACAGGCTCTGGCAGAGCCTCTTAGGGGACAGCTATACCAGGCTCCTGTCACATCACTGATAGGGGAGCCTCTTGGTCCAGTGGAGGCTCGAAAACCCAGGGTAGGGGAATGCTAGGGTGCTGAAGCAGGGTGGGTGGGGGAAGCACCCTCACAGAGGAAGGGGAGAGAGAGGGGATAGGGGGTTTGTGGAGAAGAAATTGGGAAGGAGGATAGTATTTGAAATGTAAATAAATAAAATAACCAATAAAAAATGATTTTTAAAAAAAAGAAAGTATTCCTCTCTTGTAGTTACAGTAGTAATGTCCAAGAAAAAATGTAATTTGGAAAGAAATCATCTTTGTCCACTAAATGCCTATACTACATAACCCTGGCTATTTCTTTATCAACAGAACAAGAACAGCATTCTTGGTTCTTCTCCACAGAATTGGTGGATCCAATAAAAGCAACTGAGAGGCCAGATGAGCGCATCTGTACACACATGTACATTTCCCCCCAAACGACATGACTCGTGTATGTTCATGCGTGTGGAAATACATATAGAAACGGGAACAAACAGCAGTACCAATGTCATGAAGGGCCAAAAGAAGATCTGTATAAAGACAGGCTGTAGACTGCGCCAACAATAGCTACAAGAATGCAAACAGTAGCAGTCATACGGGAAAAGGCCAAGAATCCCGCCTACAGGAGACATCTACTAACGCATATCAGTCACAGAGAAGAAACTCGATCTTTTTATGATTATGAAATTTCTTTAGTGATACTTCATGAAACCATATAGTGCTGAGTTGATTAATTCTGACATCAACTCCACTGGGTTAAGAAATGCCTAAGGCATTAATTAACAAGGCACTGTGTGCTTCTGGGTATGCCTACGAGGGGGCATTCTAGAGAATGAAGTGGTTGGAGCTTGGGCCTGGATGAGTAAAAGTAAGAAATGAAAAACAGGAAGGTGAGTGACAATCCCCCCTCATTGACTCTTAACAGAAATCATTTACTTCCATGTCTCCAACACCAAACACAACCACACAATCACCCACCTCCATACCCTCAGCATCATACACCACCACACCAAACACCTACCTCCATAGCTCCATTGTCAAACACTACAGCACAACTACCCACCTCTGTGCCCTCCCAACCCTAATGGACTGTAGTCCCTCCAACTACAAGCCAAAATAAATCTTATGTCCAGAGTTGCTTCTTGTCAGCTGTTTGGTTACATTGTTGCTAAAAGTAACAACACACTGTAAATAAAAAGCACTGGTGCCCTTCCAACTCCTGCATCCATGGCTAATAGATTTCACAGAGCTCTGCTGGTGGTTCTTCATCTCAGCAGGAGGATTATCACACCTCACAATCTAACAGAAGCAATTTTGTGGAATATGAAAGAAAAAATTGTGTGGCAGGTGCAGGCTCTCTCCAGGGAGACATTAGCATGCTATTTGTCCCAGGGTCCCATTGCATTCTTAAACATGGGGCCTTTGTCAGGCTGGGGATATA
The DNA here is from genome assembly GCF_004785775.1 of Grammomys surdaster. Classification (NCBI taxonomy): domain Eukaryota; kingdom Metazoa; phylum Chordata; class Mammalia; order Rodentia; family Muridae; genus Grammomys; species Grammomys surdaster. Next base: position 333,697 of record NW_021620078.1, on the reverse strand, counting down.
CCTCAGTCAGTGAAGTATTTAATGTGCAAACACAAGTTTCTACCCTAGATCATTTTAAAGAGGATAGTGTTGCCCATCCTGGAGAGACAGAGACAGATGTATCCCTCGCAACAAGGCGCAGTTTCCTCAGTAAGCCTTGAGGCAATGAGATGTATACTATACCTCTTCTACTTGGCATTGGAAAAATCCTGTTTACATTTGTGTCCCAATTTTGTTCTTTAAGTGTTGGGTATTACTTTACTTCCCTGTCTTAAAATACAAAGTGGATAGTTCCTGAAGATGAATACCAAAGCTGACCTCTGGTTTCATATGCACATGCACACAAGTGTTCCTACATGAATACATCCACATACATGCAAACACACACACACACACACACATACACAGAGAGGCATCTTGTACAACTGAGAACTAGTTTCCCTTGATTACATTGTTTAAATTTATGCTATAAGGACAGCTTTATTGTCTATTTTAATCTCAGCTTCATTATCCATGACTTTTCTAGGTAAATGAGAAGTTTATAAAATATCTCAATTTTCCACAGCCCTCAAAATATCAACAGCTCTCATATTGTCAGTCGTTGATATAATGAGCTCTAATTTTAATAATTGCCAAATTTAAGCCAATTTTTTAATCTAACTGAAGTGCATTGGTAAGAAGGCAGGGGAGACCACTTTTGGCTATGGCCACAGCAGAAGTCTGTCTGAGCTGTCCCTCACATAACCTTGGAATGGCAGTGAAACTATCATCTTTCTTGGGACTCTGTCTCTTTTCAAGATCAAATTGTTGACAACTGTACAAATTTAAATGTAAACAATATTTTTCTCCAAATAAGTATTTGTTGATTTTTATATAGAAAAGGAAAAATATGAAAACATAATAAAATTATCCTAGCTAATCATTGTGTTGTTTATTTTATTGTTATTTATAAAGAAGTAAATATAGAGAAAGAAGTCAGAACATGATAGTTACATTATTAGCATTGTGTTAGATTTAGATCTGAATCTTTTTAACTATGATTTTCATAGTGCACTTTTGTCAATTAGCATTCTTTTCATATAAACCTTATTTGAAAACTTCCCTTAGATTCTGAGCCATTTGGGTTATTTGAGAATGCTCGGACAACCACAAATCACTAGAGCAGAAGAGAAATGATCAATTATCTGATTAACAATTTCAAAACTCACAGATTTTAATGCAACTTGACTGTTATCCTCTGCCTTAAATACATGGTTTTCTTTTTCATTGGTGCGACAGAAAGCATATCAAGTAATTTATTTGAAGTGTTCCAACACTTACCCTAAACAAGTCTATTATTTTAAAGGCTTCTACAAAAAAGCAGAAGAGCCATAGGAAAAACTACTCACTTATTTTTTTTTAGGGTTTTCTACTGAAGTTTTCTCAGTGATTTGTCTTGTCTAATATGATCAGTCCAATACAGACCCATGCTGCAACTTTCTCATGCTCAGGATAGAGATTGCTATGACCGTGCCAAATGCACGAATGAATAGACAAATTGGCATAGTGGGAGAGCACACACACAAAAGTGACAGGATGCCTGACCGAGTTCCCTAATGACTGGAGTTCTAATGAGATGATAAAACTCTTACTAAGGATTTTCAAGATTTTATTAGAAGTCAAGAGTCTTTGCCATTTAGAAACTGAGGGGAGGCCAAATTCACCCATGAAGAGACGGTGCTACAGTGTGTTTACCATTGAGTTTTGCCCTCAGGGCCAAGTGAAGCCATTACCAGCATCACTGAGTATGCCAAAGGGACAGAGGTAAACAGGACAAAAATCTTAAAGGGAGGAAGTGGATTCAGATGAACTAGACTAAAAGGACTAAATGTGGCCCTTCCTTTGAAACTGTCGCCCCACTCATCTGAACCCACAAAAGTGACCAGCTGGTTTTAATTCCCTTCTAACATTGCTATAAGCAATCATTTCAACAGGCAAAGATCTCAAGAAAATGTATGTTTCTTTATCTAATGTATTTGCTCTCCCCTAATCCTGCTAGCTCCCTGGCTAAGATGGCTGCTTTCCATTAGGACTATGATAAATTCCTTAAATGGCTTCCTAAATCTCTAAACCCCAGTCCTTATTTCTCTCGAGGTTGATTGCCTTATATTACAACAAAGAATAATTTTAAGCGTTACTTTTTTCTGATATCTATTTTTTTTCCAAATCATTGAGGCAAAAACAAAAGGAGAGATTGGAGAATGAGAAGCGTGTCTCATATATTTTCCTATGTTTGAGAGTCACTCTTCCACTCTTTGGTAAAACCCGATATTCACTGGCTCTTATTAGTTCAAATCTCAAATAGCAGAGAGGTTGAGAAGACAGAGAGCTAGGTTGATAAAATGATTACGGTTTAAGATTAAAGACCAGAGTTGGACACTAAGCACCTATGTAAAAAGTCAAGCATGCAAGCATGGTGGTACAAACATCTAATTCCATAAATGAGAAGCAGAGGCAGGGGGTTCCTTGGGCTCACTGATCAGCCAGTGGAGTCAAACCAGGGAGCCCCAGGTCCTAGTAACAAACAGTAAACCAGAAAATAAGGTCATAGATCCTGAGAAATGACACTCACTGTTGACTTTTCACACACACACACACACACTCACACATACATATTCACACACATGAGGGGGGCAGACAGACAGACAACAATAGATTACTCTTTTTGTCTGTAGATACAAAAATGGATGACTAACTACTCACCTTCTGAATCAAGAAAACTGCACAGCCCAAGACAAATTCAACTTGGTTTTATAATCATTCAGTCTTCTGCTGTTTTTACATCCATGTGGAAATTGGATAGGAAAAGGCAATGTATTTTGGCATGAAGATATAGTAAATAGTTTGCATCATCATTATTCCCATGGGAAAGGGGGACAGCTTTTCTTGTATTGATGCAAAGAAACAGACGTAGATATATTCCTGATTTTATCGAGGCCATAAATCACTATTTTTAATTTTTTAAAAGCAACTAAAAATTTACTCTATGTATTAAGATGTTTCTTTCAAAGTTTGTCAATGATATTAGATGCCTAGACCTCATTATTTAGGTATGAAATTCATATCAATTTTAACTCTTTATAACTAACAAAATATATTTGGTGTCTATGAAGTGCTGTCAGTGAGTGTTCTGTCAGACTTCTCAGCGAAGTCTCTTGGTGATCTTTGGGCTCAGTTCACATGGCACCAATTGAATATTGTCTGTCTTATAAATAGCAGAGTTGACCTTGAGTGAGGGGTTAAGGGTCGAGAGGCACCTATAATAAATATTTTTTTTATATAAAAGACACGGGAGCAGGTACAGTCACAGCAGCTTCAATTTACAACAATAAGCTAAGTAGCCATGGCTCTTGCATGTTGTGGTTTTTATTTTTTAGGAAAAATACATGGGACCACAATGGGTGGGTGCTACCAACAGATGACCAAAATGATATAATCTGAAAATTATAAGTTTGGGTGGTTTTGTTTTGGTTCTCTTTCTGTGTTACCATGTCAACATATCTATGCTTTCTTTCCTAATTTCATCAGCTTAATCTGTATCAGGAATGTCACAGACACCACTTCCTGGCAATCAGTCACTGAGGATTTTAATCTACTTATGCTATTATAACAAAATGCAAAAGAGGTAGGTGGATTATAAACATGAAGTTTATATCTAACTATTCTAGAGGCTGGGTAGTCTAAGACTGAGGCAGCAGATTTTGTCTGTTGCGGCCTGCTTTGAGCTTCTACTGTAACATTACATGGCAGAAGACGTCACTACACCACGTCAGACTTCCTTAATAAGGGTATCAATTCCACCACTGTGGGTTTTGCCATGACGAGGTCTCTGCCTTAACTCTAATCGACAGTTTGTAACATCAGCTTCAACACATGCATTTTATGGGGGCATAAATTCTTAGCCCTTATCACTGAAGTTGATCTGTCTTCCTCATCTGTTTTTCTTATTCTTTATAAACAAACTTGATGATTCACAAATGCTATAACATTCATTAAACAGAAATTCCCCAAAGGATGTACTAATATTTATTCATTATTTACAGCTTACTGAGGTATCATTTACTGTGTGAACACCTCCTGTTGACTTCCAAGTAGCCTCTGTTAGCCACAGAGGCAGGCCTGGTTTGTGGACTGGCCCTCCAAGATATTGAGCAACTGGACTTTTCTTCAGGCACAGGAGTGTGACAACTGGTCACAACTCAGTGGCACAATCTGAAACAAAAAGAACTTAGTGAATTCTGAGAAATACTCCATTGGTAACAGCTTGCTTAGGAGCCATTTATTTGTTTGTTTGTTTGTTTGTTTGTTTGTTTGTAGTAGTTTCTACCCTTATAGGCCTGTCAGCTCCTCAGGGCATCATTAACAACTGGTTTATGACAGAAGGACAAGAGATGAGAATGGTAGAGCAGAGACAGAAGGAACTGGAACTTGGTGATTCTGTCAAATTTCTGAGTGAGCCCCAAAATGACCTGACCTCCAATATTCTAGCTGTCTGAGATTTGCTTTAATGTTTGAGGCATGGGTGGTTCAATTTTCTGTTGTATACTGAATAAAGAGAGACTCTTGACTGGAGCAGTAACATGACACCACCCTATTCCAACATCTCTGACATATAGTTATGATTAAAATACAGTTTTGTCTATCTCCAGTTCTCATATTTTTTAAAATATATCATGTTAAACTGACTTATTATGACACATTTGCTACAACATCCCTAGGGTTTTCTGTATATGGAGTGTACAGAAATGTATATGGTTGACTAGATTCAACATTTCACTTCCTTTTCTTGTGGTCTCAGTTCATGATTAAAGTGTTGTCCATCATCCCTAGACCTCCAGCCTGGACAAGATTTATCATTCCTTTTTCTTCACCTCATTTTCGTACTTCCAGTCACCACAAAATAAAAGCATTTAAGCCAATGGTACACCCAATGTCTAAAACAAGTCTCTATTTTTCCTTTATTAATACATTTGCCAACATTTCCCTGTCTATTTTCTTTTGGACAAGCTATATTACCAACCCTTAATGCCCTTATTAACTAGTAGTTACTGGAACAGCTGGAACTTTTTATTCAACTGTGCCAAACATAGCCCAGAGGAAAAATAGTGTCTGTATAGGAAAGCACTCCTGTAGGAGAAACTTCTGTGGTATTCTTCCTATTGTACTATAGTCTTCTCTAAATGACCTTGAGTTTATTCTTCTGTGTTTCTCATATAAAACCAGCTGATAATTCACTATGAGATTTTCTTGACTGTGTTCTAAGTTGCTTTCAATGTTTAGTCTGAGACTTGTGATTTTCACCTAGATATTGGCCAAACGTCTTTGGAAACACTCAGCTGAGTCATTTTGAGACATTATGTGAACATCCAGATTCCCAACATATTGCATAGGGCACAGGAGCATGCTTCTGGGAGGCAAGCATCTCCAGGACTTGGGCAAGTCTGTCAGGATAAATTAGCATTGTATGCAATATTCATTATCCCTTCAACTTCACAGGGCAGGGCAGGAAGGTTCAGCTTCTATGCCAAAGGAGATTTATCTTTTTATGCAGTGAAGTCTACAAGAGAGTCAATCACTCACAGTCCAGAAAAGTGTTGGAAAGCCCAATCCTCTAAGCAATTGCAAAGATGTTCTACTAGGGTGTAGTTTCTAAGAAGGACATACTTAGTATGTTCTGGGTTGCAAGTTGAGTCCTCAATGCCAAAATAAAAAGATGATAATAAGAGGAAAACAAGCTAACGATAGGCAAATAAAAACAAATTGCTCTCTATTGTCATTTGGAACAAGTGTGTCCGCAAATTTTAAGAACAATGCCAGCTTTGTACTCATAACATTTACATCCAGATTTGTTGAGCATTAAGATAAATTTGATAAACTCCTCTGTTAGTATCTGGTAAACTGACAATATCTAAAGTGATATACTCTTTGCAGAAGGAGGTAAAAGGTGGTTCTAATAAGTGTATTCTAATGCAAGAGGAGGGGCAGGTAAGAACAGACACTGCCTCATGGAGGTAATTACTAGAATGTCAATGACTCAACAAGCCTTCAAAATCTCACTGTTTTAAGTCTAGGAGTTACAATTAGTGTTCATATCCAAAACTTCAAGCTAACAAGGAAAACTAGAAACATTTAGTATAGTTGAGTATTAGCATGTCAGCATCACTTCAGTGAGAATGCTGGAGAAGGCAGCAGTGAAGTTTTCACCAACTAAACTCACAGTGAAGGAGTTCCTGAGAAAATGCATCAACATCAGAAAGGACTGTTGAGGGTAGTGACTCAAGTCTGCAATCCCAGCATTCGGGAGGCTGAGGCAGGACAATTGTTACAAGTTCCAGTGAGTTAGCCTGAGCTATATTATCTCAGCCTAGGCTATAAGACCCTGTCTGAGAAATCAACAAAAATAGCAAGTCAGAAAGATGAAGAAGCTGTTCTCAAAGCCACATTAACATTGCTCTGTCAATATTGCCAGGAATTCAAAATGAAAAAATATCATAAAATCCCATATGAGAGAGATGACATAAAATATATGGTAAAAAATAGTTATTGGATCAAATAAATCTTTCACTAACTCAAAAATAAATCAATATTACAAAAAAAATTGAACAAGAAAAAAACTGGTGTGTGTCTGTGTGTGTCTGTGTGTCTCTGCGTGTGTGTCTGTGTGTGTCTGTGTGTCTGTGTGTGTATCTGTGTCTGTTTGTGTCTCTCTGTATATGTCTCTCTCTCTGTGTATGTCTCTCTCTCTAACTCTTTCTCTCTCTCTTTCTCTCTTTCCCTCTGTGTCTCTGTGTGTGCCTCTGTCTGTGTGTGTGTGTGTGTTTGTGTGTATGTGTGTATGTGTGTGTGTGTGTGTGTGATTCACAAATTCAAAGAGCTTTTGGGCGGGTGCAGCATGTGTGCTACCTACCTGAGCCAAAGCAGTTTAGCTAATTCACCACCACACAACATTATTATAAACTTTACATATCTTGTTCTGAAACTTCACAATCTACACAATTAAAATCTGCCCTGTCTCTCCATAACCTATCCCACTAACAAGGACCTATTCTTTCCTCTTTTTAAATATTTGACTGCTGAAATGTCCATGCGAGAACTTAACCACGGAGCTCAAGCCAGCTGCTCTTTTGTCTCTCACATGCTTCAGATAGCCCAATCACATGCTTCAGATAGCCCAATCACATGCTTCAGATAGCCCAATTGCATGCTTCAGATAGCCCAATCACATGCTTCAGATAGCCCAATCAAATTTTCCAAGTATTCAGATGGTGTGTCTTTACTTTGAAGCAATAGTTAACATCCCATGGCAGAATACAAATCACAGGAAAAATTTTTCAGTTATTTTTAACTGATATTAGGAACAGGCTTTTTGATTTGTTTTTGTTTTTGTTTTTAACCAAACAGACTCACTTAAAATTATGTCTGCATAACTATCTAGCCCCTTTCAATCACTGTTTCTTTACTTTTTGAGATTTTTATTTGCTCTTGGTCTGTGTACCAATGCTGTCTGTCAAGGCAGTGACAACCTCATTCACCGACCTGCTTCTGGGGTCGCTGCCAGGCGTGCCTTCAGCAATTCCAGCAGTTGCTTCAAATGTGTACAAAACCCAAAGGAATCATTTACAAACATGGATATGCTCACTATGATAATCACACCATTTTAATACTATAACCATATTCACATCAACTACACTAAATAAAATCAAGCTACTTATCCTGACATTATTCTAATGCATAAAAATAAATGTTATCATTAAAGGAACAAGTTACTAAATATAGCCAAACTACTACACTAAGAAATGATGAAATTAGATTCTGTTTCTTCGTGATTTGTGAAACCTAGAGAATCCAGCCTTTATGGTAGTCCTTGTAACTTGTGGTCTTCAGTTACACTGACTATAAAAACAAGAAGAAACTGTGTGACTGGATATAAACTAGTCCCACACATCCTTGCTACTGCTGGACCTTGGCTGGCATCAAGAGCACAGTATTAACTGAGATCCATGATGCTGAACAAGTCTATACGGTGCTGGTTGGCAAAAGTACAGCTAGAACAAAATTAAAAGCCAAAGGCTCCAGAGTCGGATGAGATCCAAGGATGCCATGTGCTTTGCAAAAGGCAGCTGATACAGATCCACCCACGGGTGGTAAATCTTGTCCAATGATGAGCATCTGGACTCAGGTACCAGAAATTTGGCAAGCAAATCTCTTGCCCAGGGAATGAATGCAACAAAAACAAGACTGTTTCTATTTCTGTTACATAAGACCACTTATCATTAAGAAATAATTGGCTATTGCTTGCCAAGTGTGGAGATCTGTTTTTTATGAGGCAATATGGCTGCATTCAAATTCTAAACACAGGATCTCAGACAGATAGCACTAAAGAAACTGAAGACACTTGATATTTGCAGTAGAAACCTCTAATCCTGAGTGTTTATAAATGACCTCTCGAAAGTCTCATCTCTAAGTAGAAAGATGAGGTAGTGGCTGTTATAGTTCTAATTTCCCTGCCTGTGGCTTCAACCAAAACACATAACCTTGTAATAACTTCCCTGAGTCTCTCTGGCTGTGAAGTAAGTTGTCTGCCTCCTGTCCTTACCATGCCACACCTACCCCATAACCTGTTTTATTTCTACCCTTTCCAAAATTCATGTTGAAACTTAATCCCCTTTGGTAGTATTATGAATAGGAAGGGCCTGTTGGGAAGTGAGTATGTAGAGAGAAATCCGCTTCTTCAAATGGATTATTTATTTATAAAAGAGATGATAAGATCTTGGTAGGACTTAATTTGTCCTTACAGGTCTTCTATCATGTGAGGACAGATTATTTCTTCCTTTGGGTCCCCTTCTGTGATATAAGGATACAACCATGACAGAAGCAAGATTAGCCCTCACCAGTCATTGAATCCATAGGCAGTTTGATCATGGACTTTCTGGTCCCTGGAGTTGTGTAAAAATAAATCCGAATTTGTTTGCAAAATATTCTGGCTCAATTATTTTGCTATAGCAGCATAAACAGACTAAGATATAACCTTATCTCTAGACAATGTCCTGCCAATCAAACTTCCAGCTTAAGAGGTAGAGTGTGCCATTAACAAGGGTCATTAGCTAAGACCAAAAGCTACTCACAGCTTTCCCCACTAAGCAGAAGGAGGGTCATTTGCAATCTGCCACCCTGTGAAGAAATGCCAGGTTTCACGTGTTTCACATGCAAGTTGCTGGTGACTTCAAGTAGGCAACTCCAAGGTTTGGAAACAGCATGGGCTATATACTTTTTCTACAGGGAGAAGAATGAGAGAAAATGAGCCAGAAGTCACCCAACCCAGAATACTGGAGCGTTTGCTGAAAGCCTGAATTACTGCCTCCCATTCAATGTGGCTATTGTATTACAACAGCCACATCCCCAAAGCGGAACTCCGACCGGACCACAGCCAGCTTCTTACTGCTCAAATTTAGGAAAATGGATGAAAGCTTCCTGCCTCCGACTCTCGAAATCATCGCTGTCCATTGATGCCCATATGCTGGCACTGCCTGTCTGAAACAATGTTTCCAATCAGAAACGTCTTGAGATCATTCATTCACAGCGTATTTTTAAAAATGCACATTTGGCTTAAATTTCTGCTGAGCATGGTGTGGGACAATGGAATATACAGAGCGCAGAGACACACTGTACTCCTGCTCTATGTGAGATCAGGTACCAAAGATATTTGAGAGCTTTATACAGGCAGGAAGATTTAATCTAGGGGAAGACCTGGGAGTTAAATATTTTAAAATCATGACTCAGTTTGGAGGTCTGAGAACTGCTGCAACCAACTGCGGATTATAATGAACTAGACATGCACACAAGCGTGCATGCATTCCTCAAACACGGGACTTGCCAACATTTTCTTGCTAATGAAGATTAAATTCCTAAATACTAAGCATAAAACACGTGGACCGTACTAGGATAATTGAACCAAGCATGAGCAGCAAATGAAAACCTAAAAATTATAAATGAATGAAAAAGAAAACCTTCAAACCAAGCATTCTTGGCCCAATAAAGCTTCTAAAGGACATCAGCAGACCTACTAAAGGATATCAGCAGACCTACTAACAACCATAAATTACTGACACTGCTCTGAAAACAATATGCTGTGGCTTTTGCATACTTAGAAATTGATTTTTTTTCCTGATCACAGGAATCTCTTAATGATGGGATAGACATTCATTAAACAGTGACCTAAAGTCAGTAATAAAAGCCAAGGTCATTGAAAAATTCTAATTTATGTTTTGATTGATACACTTTCTTTATAATATGTAGATTGAATAAATATTAGAGAAAATTCTTACCACAGAAAATAGCAAACTCATTTTTGGAATATAATGTTTTATTTTTCCTTGAGAATTTCCCACATGTATGTAATGTATTTTTATCATAGTCTTGCCCTATTTCTATTTCTTATCCTCCTCCTTTTCTTCCCAAGACATACCTCTCCTTCGTTTATGTCCTTTGATTTAAGGACATTTTCCTTAAATTTATTAAATTAAATTAAATTAATTGTCCTTAAGTTGATTTTACTGGAGGACAACATGTAGAAGAATGAAAATTGATCCATTCTTATCCCCTTGTACAAAGCTCAAGTCTAAGTGGATAAAGGACCTCCACATAAAACCAGATACACTGAAACTAATAGAAGAGAAGGTGGGGAAGAGCCTCGAATACTTGGGCACAGGGGAAAAGTTCCTGAACAGAACTCCAATGGCATAAGCTCTAAGATCAAGAATTGACAAATGGGACTTCATAAAATTGCAAAGTTTCTGTAAGGCAAAGGACACTGTCAATAGGACAAAACAACAACCAACAAATTGGGAAAAGATCTTTACCAATCCTTCATCTGATAGAGGGCTAATATCCAATATATACAAAGAACTCAAGAAATTAGACTCCAGACAACCAAATTACCCTATTAAAAAATGGGGTATAGAGCTTAACAAAGAATTTTCAATGGAAGAAACTCGAATGGCCGAGGAGCACCTAAAGAAATGTTCAGCATCCTTAGTCGTCAGGGAAATGCAAATCAAAACAACCCTGAGATTCCATCTCACACCAGTCAGAATGGCTAACATTAAAAACTCAGGTGATAGTAGATGCTGGCGAGGGTGTGGAGAAAGAGGAACACTCCTCCATTGTTGGTGGGACTGCAAGATGGTGCAACCACTTTGGAAATCAGTCTGGCGGTTCCTCAGAAAATTGGACATAGCATTACCTGAGGATCCAGCTATACCACTCCTAGGCATATACCCAGAAGATGCTCGAACATATAACAAGACATATGCTCAACTATGTTCATAGCAGCCTTGTTTATAATAGCCAAGAGCTGGAAAGAACCCAGATGTCCTTCAACTGAGGAATGGATTCAAAAAATGTGGTATATTTACACAATGGAGTATTACTCAGCTATTAAAAACAATGAATTCGAGAGGTTCCTAGGTAAATGGATGGAACTAGAAATTATCATCCTGAGTGAGGTAAGCCAATCACAAAAGAACACACATGGTATTCACTCACTGATTATTGGATATTAGCCCAGAACCTTGAAATGCCCAAGATGCAACTCACAGGCCACATGAAGCCCATAAAGAAGGAAGACCTAGTGGGGGTGATTCGGTCCTTCTTAGAAGGAGCAACAAATTACTCAAGGGAGCAAATATGGAGACAAAGTGAGGGACAGAAACTGAAGGAGGGGTCGTTTCAAGACCACTCCACCTGAGTATCTATCCCATGTGCAATCACCAAAGGTAGAGGTTGATGTGGAAGTCAGGAAGTGCATGCTGATAAGAGCCTGATATGGATATCTCCTCAGAGGTCTTCAAGAGTCTGACATACTCAGAAGCAGATGCTCACAACTAGCCATTGAACTGATCATGGGGTTCTCAATAGAGGAGTTAGAGTGAAGACTGAAGGAGAACTGAAAGGATTTTCGGCACCATGAGGAGAGCAACAATACCAACCAACCACAGCTCCCAGGGTCTAAACCACCAGCCTGGGAGCACTTAGGGAGGGATCCAGCGCTTCAGTTGAATATGTAAGAGTGGAGGGCCCTGCTGGGCATAGGTGGAAGAAGAGAACCTTGACCACATGAAGGCTGGATGCCCCAGGGGGTGGGAATTTTGAGGGTGGGGAGGTGGGAGGGGGGGTAGACAGAGGTTACATCCACAGAGAAGAAGGAGGAGGGGTGAGGGGATTGGGGGTTCCTGGGTGGGTGGGGGATGGGGTAAGGGGACAACATAGGAAATGTAAATAAAACACCCAATTAAAAAAAAAAGATTTCCTCCGGGGGAAAAAAAAGTTGATTTTAATAAGAGTTGCTTCCATGTCATGAGTATAGAGATATTTACTGGATCATGGGCATTCCTGAAGAAAAACGACTCTCTAAAAAGCCACTAACTACTAATAGGTCCTCAACTAGGGGTGGGACCTTATGTATATCTCCCTCATCTATGCTGGCATGTTAACAGGCTCCATCTCGAGTATGTCTTACATAGGTAACAGCAACTACTGTAAGTTCATGAGGGCAGCAGCCAGGCCATGTCCAGACAGACATGCGTAGTACGCCTTCCATCCTCCAGCTCTTACACTCTATTCTGCCTCTGAATGAAAACAGGATGATTACAGATGCAAATAGTTTAGGCTGAAGATAAGGTCATACTCAATTTACAGTAGTAGACTTTAAATCCAACATGAGTGTCCTTAGAATGGGGGGCATACAGACAGAAAGGAAAGACCATGTGAATCAGAAGCAAGGTAAGGATCTTACACTACAAACTGAGGTGTATTGATAGCCCCAAGAACCGCAAGTGGCAAAAGGTGTTTCCCTAGAGCCTTCCAGAGGAAGAATTGATTCCAGACTCCTGTGCTCCAGATCTCTGAGAGGACACGTTTCTGATATGTGTGATAACTGGTTATGGCAGCAACAGGAAACTCAGACAATGGACATGGTCCACTTCAGTATCTGCCCACAGATGTAAGTTTAATCTGAATGGAAACAATCTTACTCACTCTGCCTCTGTTTAACATGACTGAATTGATTATAAATAATGCATACACACAGTGCCCAAGAAGTTAGTCTTCTCCCACAAATTCTTGAGTTTGGGAAGCAGCAAGTTCACACTCATAGGTCACAGGCAAATATCTTAATATGTCCTCATTCTCTCTCCCCTTTAAATACTCATAAAGTTCATTTGTTTCATTTTTATTAGAGGTTTTATTTATTTACATACAACATTCGTTTTATGTTTAAAGTCAACTTACTATAATTACAGACTTCACACAGTAATACTTTGGGAAAACTCTGCTTGTTAATCTTCATGTAGCCTTCACACTTTACAGTGTGTAAAATCCAACTGCTTCCATGTTATTCCTGCAAATGATACTTTACAGTTCTTGAGAACCCTCCTAGAACAAAGAGCAAATCTGACCCTACTTTTGCCATAGGTGATGATCTCAGCTGTCTCTTCCGGGTTGTACCTGGGAGACTTTATTTAATCCTTGCTAATATTTCCTCTTCTGCATAAAGTGATCCAGACCCTGCTATTCCTGTATTCCTCTCCTCCAGGGAAAAGAGAAGCTGCCTCCATCTGGACTTCCCCGGAGCTTTCCTACATGATCCTGCGTCAAGGCCACTGAGATCCCAGGATCTCTAAGCCTTTGTGGTCTATTGTTCTTCATGACCATATTGTTTCAGCTATGGAAAGAGCTTGTCAGATTTATGTCCCATTCAATGCTCCAAAAGCACGGTTAGCATGAACTTCTAAGAATGTAAATTCATGGAGGAATTATGGAGAATATGATCAAAATATATTATGTAAAATTACCAAATTATTGATAAAAAATATTTTAATCCTTGGGATGCCACAGAAGTGGTTGAAATTTGCTGCCTAAAAATCCTGGCAGAACAGGTACAAATCCCACAAAAACTACAACCACAGTCTTACCAGTCACTGCAGGTTGACAGAAACAAAAAACATATAGGTGAATTGGAATGGCAGAAGTCAGAGAATGTGTTGTTCTTCCAAACAGAAGTAAGTCAGAGTCTTCAAAAGTTAGCCACAATTGCTCTCACTGGATGTCTAAAACACAGACTCTTGAGTTATGCTGTCTCCAGTCATGTGTGACTAGGAAACCATCCTTTCAGAGACTAGACATCTTAGCAATGAGCTTCAGAGTGATGGTAGATACATGCAAATAGCTGTGCTGAATGACAGGGCAGGGAAAAAAAAGAACTCAAAGAAAACCCTGGCCCTGCCTTTGGCTCCAAGAATATGCAGTATTAATAAAGAGGGAGGACAGGAAGCTGTACACCACAAGACCGCCCTCCACATAGTGATCTCCTCTTCAGCATGCAGACAGATTAACAACCAATCCTTTCCCGAAACAGCTGAACTTATTCCTGGAAATGGGAAGTTCCAGCAGAATTCGGTGACTCCCTAAGTTCATTGTTCCTAGCACAAAATATAGTTGTAGTCAATTGACTTTATTGCATCTCCTTTGACGTGTTAGGAATGTCAAGCAACAGACATCTTAGCATTGTTGTGAGCAGGATTTTACACTAAGTTAAGCTCATAGATGCAACTCTAATCTTTCAGTTTTGGAGAGGGTATAAATATGTGTTGTGTGCATGTGTGTGCTGTATGTAGTTGTTAGTGTACATGCAGGTACATGCGCACATGCATACACATGCATGCAAAGTCTATGTCTTTTCTCAATCATTCTTGACCTTTTCGCTTTTAAGACAGAATCTGTCACTGGGCCTGAAGCTCATAGATTCAGCTTGGTTGACTGGAATGAGCCTTAGGGATCTTGCTCCCAAATGATGATGTCATAGCATGCTTGGTATATGAGTTCTAGGATGTGATCTCAGGCTAGCAGGCTTGTGGAGTAGGCACCCCAGTGACTGCTATCCCTTCAGTCCCTTGATCTCATGTTTAAGCTGTGATTCTTTCCCATTCCTCCTCTTGGTTCCAAACATTACCAATTCTAAACCCCGTACCAGTTAAAAAGAGCTATGAACTACGTTAGGTTACCACAGTAAACTACACCTGTGTTAAGAATATAATGTTATAATGCACTGAGAGAGTCATATGCAATACTCTCAGGATGGTCATCACCTAATACAGTCAGGAATCAAAAAAGAGCTTTCCAGGGAAACGGTCTCGAATAACATGGAAAAGTACCTGAGTGATAGACGCAATGACCATATAACAAATACTCTCTGTGGTGAAGAAACCTTGTGAAGATCTCAAGTTTTTAGAACATTGTAAACTTTCTTTTGCTTCTTCAGTCAATCTGCCTGTGGTATCCAGACACCAGTCACAGTGAATGAACTTGATATGAGTTCTCTACATGACTTTTGATTTATCTTCTGATTCTTTTTTTTTTTTGAACAGTGCCTAAATCTTTATTTTTCATAACCTTCATTTTTGCAAATTAGACAGTTTTACACAAAAATGACACAAAAGGAAACTTAAATTACCAATAGTTTTTATCTTCTGATTCTTAAGTTTCACCAATTTTCTACACCCAAACCAATTATCAGAAAGCAGGAGATACATCTATGCAAATTAAAACAGATAATTGACGTGCCACCTTTTGTATTGTCTACCCCCAAACAATGTTCTTCCTAGACTATAATGCCTGGCCCCAGATAGATCTGTTGTTTCTTTTCAGTTGCTATATTGTGTTCATTCTTTATTACATCAAAAGCCAGGGATTGCCACAAATGACCATTCCTGGGAACAAATTTGGCTTTGAGTGGCTGTTTTTATTCTATAACTTTTCATATTTTATACAACTCAACTTCAGTGGTCTCCCTGACAATATCCTCATTCAACATACCAAAACAAGACAAAGCCAACATCATCGACAATGCATGCTAAAATCATGGTATCTTCCCACCACCATGTTGGTCTGGCCCTTCTCGTTTATCTTCTGTTGGCCTCATTCCCAAGTTCTACTCACTCCCTGTGTTACCAGGAAAATATGTTATGTGAGAAATTGATGAAATATGGCCCATGTTAGCTAAATATACATGTGTAATACACATGTGCTTTCAGAATACAAGTAGGCAGAACTAATTTCACATAGGCCACAGTGGCACTACATCTGTTCTCCATAAACATCAGTGAAGGAGCAGAATTAGTTTGGAGTTGGCCCAATGATGAGAAACTCTCATGCATTCAAGTCTTGGCACTTTCTCTTCTTGACTTAACGATGTTATGCTT
This sequence comes from Grammomys surdaster, assembly GCF_004785775.1. Classification (NCBI taxonomy): domain Eukaryota; kingdom Metazoa; phylum Chordata; class Mammalia; order Rodentia; family Muridae; genus Grammomys; species Grammomys surdaster. The sequence continues at coordinate 317,423 of NW_021620078.1, read as the reverse complement.
CACCAAGATTTTATTCTTTTGAAGCTCGGTTGTTTTCTTCTATCAAATGGCAAGAGTGGTGGTCTTCTGGCCACCATTATCTCACTGTGTGGACTTCCTCATTTCTGTGTGATGTCACGGATTTTGAACGGTGTTCAATTTAGAGAAAGAAGATGTATGTGTGAATGGGAAAAAGGGAGCACTCTCTTCCTTAAAAAACTACCTGATTTAAAGTCAAGACTTAGAATACAAATACGGGTACAAATACAAAATCTGGTACAGAAATCTGGCGCTTAATTTTATCTATCACTAGTGCAATTTATTTTATATTCCACGTGTTATAATGCTAGAAGCTTTTCTAAAAATATCGACATCCTTCCATTTAACTCTAAGAGCGCATTTCCTTTCCTAAGGGCCCTCATCAATGCCAAAACAGATGAACTGACTTTCTTTTTAAATTCTAACAGTAAACAAATTCGGAGTCAAATTACCCTTTCAAGATTCCTGACTTTAAAAGTTAAAATAAGGCAAAGAAAATTTTTTTTACATCTAAAATAAAATTTGTTTTTAAAAATGAAGATCTGTGGCAACATTTGTCCTTAGAGAAACTCAAATAAATATAAATACTCCTTGAACCATTTCTGCTTTTCTAATTTAAAAATGATACACCATGTGACGGTTATGAACAATTGTTTCATGAAAAATTGCTTCTCATACAAAGTTTCCTATCAGCTCTTAAAAGTCATTTCCTACGATTTCTGAATCATTTAGAGAGTACTTATGCATCTGTGTATAACTGAATGACCTAAATTACTTTAACTTCTGATTCATCATGCCCCCATCCTTTCTTTATATTTAGCTCTATTTTTCCCTCTCCATTTCAGTGTCAATGCCTAGCAAGCTTATTCACAAATAGCCCCAACTCAATTTTATTGTTTCCTACTCGAGACAGAGTTTGACGCATCCTCTGTTTCTAAGTTTCTCTCATTTTAAGTTCTAAATCATTTTGTGACGCTAGGCAAATGCACAGCATCTTCAAACTGCAAAGAAACATCAAGACTAACTACTTTAACTTCCTACTATCAGAGATTGTTTTCTTAGACACCCTGAAAAGTCATCCAGACACTCAACTGTTCTCAGACAAAGACTCCACTAACTCATAAAGAAGCCATTCTCTTCATTCAAGACGTTTTTTTTTTTTTTTTTTACCTGTTCTGCCCTATGCTGATAAAAGTAACTTCCTTCTAGCTCTTTGCATGGCTGTTCCCTGCACACAGTTGGATCTGCACTTCAATGTCACCTGCTCAGTCAGACTGGACTAGCCTTCTCAATTATTCTACTGCTCTCAGTTTCTTTTCATAATATTTACTATCACTTGACCTCTTAGTCAGTTAGGTGTTACAATCAGAATATAAGCACAAAAGAAACCGAGATTACATTTTGTGACCACTTATTTCCCAGTTGCTAGAAATTCCTGACTGAATATCAGAAATCTATCCTGTTTTTCTGGGCTCTGACTAACTATTGAGCTGAGCTGGGCATCTTCACAACTTTCATTTACTGCTTCTAGTTAGAATTACATAAAAGCAAACACTCTTCCACATAACAGCCAATATTCAAGCATTTGAAAGCCTTTTGTTTCAAAGCTATAGCACATTAAGCACTCTAAGGACGTGCACTTAAACTGCAGTCTTATCTTAAATCAGACAACCAGAAAAGTGAATGCAGAAAGCAAAGTTTGAGGTTTAGATATAGTAGCAGAAGTATTGCTTGGGATTTGAAGACTGGAACTAGGCTATAGGAAAAAAATACCTACCAAACTGGCCTGGTAACTCATGCATCTATATCACACACTAGGGGGCGGGTTGCTGTGGCAAAAGGATCATGAGTATAAATTTGAGACCATACTGGACTAAATAGAGAGTTACAGGTCAGCCTGAGATCCACTACAGAGAAGGGGGAAGAAAATAAAGAGGAGAAAGAAGAGGAGGAAGAAGAACAGGAGGAGGAAGAGAAATAATAGTAATCAAGGTTCTCCCAGTTTTCTCTTACTAAAAGATCTAATCCCAGCACTCAGGAGAGAGAGGCAGCAGATCTACGTGACTTTGAGTTCAGGCTGCTCTATATATCACGTTCCAGATCTTCCAAGGCTACATAGCAGAACCTTGTCTCCATAAATAATAAATAAATGAATAACAAAAGAATATTATAAATTAAAATTAGATCTCTAGGTGAGTACTATTATTTTATGACAGAGTAATACAAATTCTAATGTCTCACAAGAAGTGACATTGTAAGTTCTTTCTCAATGACAATTTTCTATTTTATCTGGAGAATATCATTTCTTTGTTTCTAAATTAAAAGGAGATATGACGCTATTGTAATTTTCTTCTTAGCTTTAAAATTGTCCTTATAGCCTATGTACACATAGGAAATCAGCTTCACTTGTAAAGAGCATAGATATCTAGCTGGCATTAGGATAAACAAGAGAGTTAATGATATGAGGGTTCTACAGTCCCAGAGCTGAGCAATATATCCTTAAACATACTATGAAAGAAGGTTCTAAAACCAGTACAAATCTACTTTGTGATTTGGAATTAAAAATAAAAGTAGCCTGAATATCAAAGATTGGATATTCTTTATGGATAGTCCATGAACCAGAAGGAAAGAGAAAAAGCATATTACCTGAGGTCTGACACTAGACAAAGAGAAGGCAAAATCTTTCCTATGAATGTAATGGTGCCATTCTCATTGTGTATGCATCTCCCTACGAAAATAAGTACACACACACACACACAAACATGCATTACTGAATTACTTTAACTAGAAGGTATTAAACAGAGAGAGTAGATGAATAAATGGGTGTGTTCGATAGTGAAATACATTATGCGAACATAATATACATCTTGTTCTATTTACACTAAGGGATGCCTTTAATGCATAGTCCTTATTTTTTTCTTTCCATTTATGATTTTTTTCCTGGCTTTAACGTAACTTGGATACTTGCTGTAGGATACTGTATTAGTGAATTTCCCAGTCACTATGATAAATACTTACGAGAAGCAGCTTAAGAAAGGAAGAGTTTATTTTGCCTGACAGTTTGAGGATGCAGTCCATCACGGCTGGAAACTCCTGGCAGGAAGAGCTGAGGGGCCGGTCCAGAAGTAGAGATGAGTACTGATGCTCAGCTAGGCTTCTCTCTTTTGTTTAGCCCAGGAAGCCAGCCCATGAAACGGAGCTGCCCACTTTTAGAGTCTGTCTTTGCTTAAACTAATCTAGATAATCCCTCACAGACATGCCTGGAGACTCATGTTGGAAGTAATTCAAGATCCTGTCAAGTTAATAGTCAATATTAACTAACATAAAGATAATTATTTTTAGGTATAACTCTTTCTTGAGTTGTCTTAACTTTTGCTTAGGCTTTTAAACAATTCATACTTGGAAAGTTTTCCTTCTTATGTAAGTATTACTAGAATATTATGACAATAATTAAAATTAGAAATTATAATATATATATATAAAATCAGTATTTTAAATGTTTTCTTACTGAAGAAATTTTAGATGGCTCTTAATAAGCTATAAATTAATCTTAAAAAATAAAACTAATGTGTATAAATTAGGAGTATAAATCTCATTTTAGAGTTCACCATAGCTATAGTTGTCAGACTACAACCTCCACAAGTTCAAGACTTTCAACATTCTAGCATGGAGGGAGATGTGGATGAATAGCTCCACCTCTAACCAGAGCTATGGACAGTTGACAGCTTTGGGAAAAAACAGTTTTCTTTAAAAGTGTGGCCACTGATAAATCTACCACACTCCCGTGGATGCCACCTCCCACCCATGAGTACCTGAACAGTTCATATGAGTTAGGTGTGTTGAAGACAGACAGACAGACAGACAGACAGACAGACAGACAGACAGACAGACAGATAAAGGTAGATGGAGACAGACCAAGACAAGGAGACAGAGAACTAGCTAGAAGAAATGAAGAGGTAGGTGGAGTGAATGAGAGAGTTGGGGGTAAGGAGTAAGTGTAACTTTATTTTTTTCAAATCCTATTTTTAACGATGGTTCTTAAACACTTTAACTTCCCTTATAGCCCACCACCCACCAGAGGTAATGGAAAAAAAATGATACTGGGGAAGCAAACGTGTTTAGATAGGTTCTTTGGAGCAACTCCCATCTGTGTTGTCTGGAAGTTGGCAGTTCAGTTTATAGGTTAGCAGCAGCAGCTCGAGCCACTACAAACACTTCACAGATACACGAACAGTTGAGTTCAGTAGAGTCAGGTCAGCAACAGCAGTGACATGACCTTGCAGAGACAGACAGGCCTCAGTCTCAGAGTCAGCAGGGGGGACCAACAGAAACACCAGAAGTTCTCTGCTGTGTCTCTCTCAGGGAAGTGAAGATCAGAGAAGATGGTAAACATTGCACAGCTAGCTGTACCAGCAAGCCAAGCTCTCTTTCCATCACTCCATAGAGTCCTACTTATACCCTCCAAACATCACATGTCCTCCATGTGTCTTGCCTCAGCACAGCTCTTGCCTCAGTACATGCACCCAATCAGCCCGAGTCTTCAGAGTCCTGACAAATGCAGCTCAACTACGCAATATAAGGCAGACCAATACATGGGTATTGCTAGCAAAGAATCCTCGTCACATGTCCTTTCATGTGCTTGCTTTAGCAGAACACCCTCCCTCCTGTGTCTGCTTCAGTGAAACATTCCTTCACAAGACTTCTGCCTTAGTCTTTCAGCTGTGTTCATTTCAGGAAAACACTTCTTCATGTGTTTGCCCAAGCAAAACATCATCTTACACAAGGGATTCCCCAAAGAACCCTTAAGTTTCCACTTCAAGTAAGGAATGAAAACAACCAAAATGCATTGTAAGAAATTCTCTAAGAATTAATAAAAAAGAAAAATGCTAAGCTCCCCTTTGACATATTTCTCTTTAGTGTCAACAGTACACAATCATTTACTCTTCAACTTTTTGGGTTCCCCAAAGGCAGACAGCCATGAGTACAGGAAGGCAGTGAGAGTGGTTTGCATGGTGGCCCACAGCCAGTGACAAAGCTCACCACCCCTACCTGTGCCCTCCTCACAACGGTTGTATCCACTTCTTTCAGAATAGAATCTGGCCATATTAACTAACCAGCTTTCTCTCCCACTAGCCATCTTATTTACATTTACCCGCTTAATTTTCTCCTCATGTTATTTTCTGCTTCTCCGTGTTGAACACGTCGAGCACAGGGTGGCCTCCAACTTTCCTCATACACCTTTTTTTTCCACATTTCCGATCCTCTTCACCCAGCACTATCCTCTTTGCCTGTCACTAGCATTTTCCCTTTTCCAAAACAATGAGCACTTCTGAGGGCTCCACCGTGGCCCCGACTTCTTCACCTCCCCTTCCTCATAGAGATCTGCATCAGGACCCTGTCACTAAAATATTTACTGATTGTGGCAATTCCTTCCTCTTCGAGTTCCCGGTGAGCCTTCTTCCCCTCTGCCAACACTATCTCCCAGCAGATAAAGACATCGTTACCTGGAGGAAGCTGGTTTCCTGTCCCCCATTTGCTGAGTCACATATTGTTATTACTCTGCTGACATGATCCAAGTCTCTTTTATTTTTTTGGCACTACATCCTACATACAGCGTGTCATTTCATTCAGTGCTTTGTGGCCTCCTCAGAGAAAACAAAAGGTTTAACTGGCACATCTTGGTCACTTCTCTCTTCATCCCTCAATCATTTTCTCCTGTTTATCTAAAAAGAATAGAAATAAGCATAATAATCACCATAAACTTCAGTTTAAGAGGGAAAAAAAAGAGGTTATGACAAGATAATTGAGTTACCTAAGCTTACAGACTACACAAACATTAGCATACTCGGGTATGCTAATTAATTAATAATTAATTAGCATACTCATTACAATTATGAAAGTAACTGGCATTTTGAAAATGAAAGCTATTGAACAACAACCTCTGGAAAATATGAACTTATTTTACCAAAAATTTCGACCGATACTTGGCTAGCTCTCTATTGGTCCCTTCCTCTGAACACAGAATTGTAAATGCCTTTAACCCCAATTCGGAGGACCCCAGTGAAAGTACAATAAAACTCAAAGGTTTGCTTCTTCATCTCTCAAATTCTCTTCCCCCAGAGTTGAGGCTTCCAGCCCGTCCCAACACCCTGGTAAGTGAAAAAAACTATAAATTATAATTTTTTTAAACACTCATTGTCCTCAGTCTTTCAACCTCAGCAGATTTCCTCTGCTTAATTTGCATCTTCTTTTTTTTTTCATTAAAAACAATTTGTTGCACAGTATAAAATGAAGCTTTGTATTCTGCTTAAAGATCTCTGGAATCAATGAAGTTTATCAGTGTTCTACTTTACAAACTGCTGACCCATGCTTCCTCTGCCTCTGCCCTGGATCTTCAACTTTATCTTGCCTTCAGTAACATAATGATTCGTGATATTTGATTATCCCTCAAGGAAGCACTCGTGTTCTGTGTCCTAAAATGTCCAAATATATGTCTTGGTCAACTTTTAGGATCCATGATAAATACTGTGTCCTAAGTAATGACAACTTATGCTAACTTTCCAGGGCTATATAACAACTCATCAACCATTTCAGTTAGCACGAACACAGGCCTCATAGGACTCCCCATCCACAATGAAAGGTATTGTCATTGTTCTTGGTTGTCCCCCAGAAACAAATAGAAAAAACCTTTAGACATGACATATTTTGATTGCAGGACACGGAGAAATAAAAATAAAATTGGAATGATTGTTTTGAGAGGAACTAACCATTTTATTAGTCCATTCAATCAGAAAAAAAAAGTATACCCAGTACTGTAAACCTGGTCAAAAGCCCATAGCTCGGGAGGTCAGAGAGCTCTGGTGAAAACCTCCTACTATTATTTTGCTAAATTGCTATGTTTACAAACCACCATCTACACACTTCTCTTTATACCTTCCATAGTGTTGCTCACAATCTTGGTCAGAGAAGCTTCTATGTGTAGTGGGTGGCAGTCAGTGCAGGGACTCACGACCGATCAAGGGACTGAGAATAAGAGACTGTGAGTGCTCAGCCCTGAATGGGCATCTATAACAACACACACACACACACACACACACACACACACACACACACACAGACACACACTCGAATATCCCAAAGTTCAGAGGACATCACAGAAGAGGAGATGGTAGCATGATAATGGCACAGAACAGGGAGGTATGATGTAAAAGCTGTCTTCTGAATGTGACATATCTGTTGCATTTGTGAACTCATAGGAGCTATGGTCATTTACACTGGATTGAACCAGTCAACAACTCAACATGGATGGAGGAGAAGTACATGAGACTCCAGCCCTGGCTGAGGAGCTCTTTACATAAGAGATTAGTAAGAAAGAAGAATTAGTTTCCTCTAGAAATGTGGACAATGGTCGGTTGCGCATACTCCAGAAGGGTCTACTTCTATAACCATGCAGGCAATGTTAATTGATCTCAGTGACTCATACTTTTAATAACAATAGGACATTTTATAAAATATAATAACTGGAATGCCTGGTCAATTGCATTCACAGGTCATATACACAGTCAATCAGGGAGCTCCCAAGACATGTACATCTGGAGTATAGCAATTGAGGAGTACACCTCAGAAGCCATGTTAGCACTCCACCAATCACAATAGTGCAGGTACGAATTGCTTCCAGAACAGACAAAGATATGTATGTTTCTTGGGTTATCACAATGGACTGCTAATTAGATTAGGCAAATGCTTTTATCAGTAGATATTTTCCCAACATAAGATACTAGTAGGAGGACTTCCAGTCTGGGCCCAAGCATAGAGCAGGTTACAGGCGGCATCTCCATACCCAAACCCAGAAAACCAAGAGAAAGAGGGGCTCCCAGGAGCTTTAACTCAGGCAGCACCCCAGGTAAAAATGAATCACCCATGATGTCTGCGGTTAGAAGTTCTAATCCAGATGCTGGCCTCCGAAATTATACTACTCAGACCTTTGAAGGGCCACTGACAAGAACATCAAACAGCTAGAGATTGACATCACTAATCTGAAGAAATCCCTCATTTCACTGTCTGAAGAGACCTCCTAAAATCACAAAGATCCTTATGGGACTTGATTTACTCTATCACGATAGAAAAGACTGTATATGGCTCTTGACTGTGTACAGCTCTTAAAGAAGAAGGTTGCCTTTACATAGACAAGACAAGGAGGGTTAAAGAGAGCATGAAATAGGTCAGTGAAGGCCCTAAGAAAAATCAGAGAGAGAAAGAGACAGATGAATGCTGATACAAGAATTGGTTTTCAGCCTCTCCAAGGTTGTCAACCCTATTTCCTCCCATCTTGGGACCATTATTTGGGTTCTTTTTGCTTTTTTATGCTGGTCCCTGGCCCTCAAATAGGCAGACTAACTCTGTGATACAACAGATAAATCATTTGGTAGCAAAACCTACTCAGATACATTATCATAAGTTAGCTATGGAGGACCACGAGACTTAAGATAAGGTTGTTACTTTATACAGGTGTTTCCAAAACCCATCTCCACCCAACCTAAAAGGGGGGACTTCTGCTCCTAGATCAAGCAGAGAGGGGCCACCCAGAACCCCCTCTGACAGGCGATCTGAATTCTTGCTTAGGCTGTGAGGCTAAGCACTACAAGGGAATATCAATAAAAGATAAAAATATCTATCTGGGTTCCCTGAGGGACAAGCCTGACTGCATAGGGGTTGATGTCAAAAGTATCCCCTCTCCAGGAAAAAGACATTGGGACGGGTATGGCCCTCATGCCTCACTGGATTACAGGGGGACTGGAGCCATTACAAGGTCCCCTTCAAATACAGGAGGTCAGGCCTCTATCCCCGCCTTCACAAGTTTAGAATTGTCACAGCCCTTCTATACTTAGAGAAGGGAGGAGATGTCAGGAGCAGCCCTGCTTACACACTGTAGGCCTAAAACCAGCCATAGGCCTAAAATCAGAAGTAGGTCTGTCATACATGTATACTAACACCAAGTCTTGGGTCTCAGTGGAAAAACATTGAAACAGATGGCTATAAGCTAATATAAACAGGCTGCTTTTGTGGAAATTTACAAGCCTGAGTAGCCATAGACCTTGTAAATAGGTAGCCTTGGCAGACAATACCAACTTAGATAAGGACAAGCGAGTCATAGGCAGAGTCATAGTGAATTGTCCCCTGAACCATCACCCAGCGGATACCCGGTTCTGAAAGATATCTGTATTCCCCCTGAACACCCACACTCCAGTGTCATTCCCTTCCCCACATCCTGCCTTTCTGTGTTTATAAACCCTGTGTGAATGAATTACTATTTGAGAAAAAATAAATTATAAAAACAAAAATAAAAAAAGATACTATTAGGATATTCAAATTGGCTATGAGCGGCCTAGAGGATGTTCACAAATGTTCACAATTCAAGTTTCATTGTAGAAAGAAGTTGTAAGAGAAATAAAATTTGATAGCCAATAAGTTCTTGGTAAATACTTCAGGTTTTTACCTAATCATGATAATCATGGAAAATGAAAAATTCCTCATAAAGTTTTTTGGCACAGGGAATTCTTTGTAGCAGTTAATCCTTGTTGATACCTAGGGAGGAAATTTAAAAGAAAAATTACCAAAAAATAAATTAAATCAATTAATTAATTAATTAATTAATTAAAATAAAACAAAAACAAGAAAATTTTCTAAACAAGTAGGTAATTTAAGGATGTTTGGGGCGAGACTTAGCAAGAGACTACCACAAACCTTTCTCTCCTAACCTTTTGTCTCTGTTGGAGAGACCACTTGAAAGAGAACAAAATGACAGCCATTTTCCTCAAGATCTTTGCTAACTTCATATCTGAATAATATCCAAAATATATAAAGACTCAAGAAACTAAGTACCAAAGTAACAATAATCCAATTTTAAAATGGAGTACAGATCTAAACAGATAATTCTCAAAAGAGGAAACTCAAGTGGCTGAGAAACACTTAAAAAATGTTTGACATCCTTAGTTATCAGGGAAATGCTTCTATCTTACATTTGTTGGAACTGATAGGAATAGTCACACGGTGATGACTCATGTTGGGAAGGATGTGGAATCAGGGGACCATTCATCCACACTGGTGGAAGTGCAATCACTGTAGAGTATCACTAGGAAGAATAGTCACTATGGCAACCAGTATGGCAGTTCCTCAGTAAGTATGAAATCAATCCACATCGAGACCCAGCTATGCCACTCTTGGGTATAGACTGAAAGACTGACTGCTTTATCCTACCCAAAGGATACTTGCTTAACCTTGTTCACTGCAGCTTTACTCATCGTAGTCAGAAACAGGAAACAACCTAGATGTCCCTCAACAGAAGAATGGATAAAGGAAATATGCTACATATACACAATGGAATATTACTCAGCTGTTTAAAAAAAATTACATCGTGAAATTTGCAAGAAAATGGATAAAGCTCAAAAAAGAATCATCCTGAGTGAGGCAACCCTGACCCAAAATGATAAACCTAGTGTGTGTTCACTTATGTGTGCATATCAGCCATTAAATAAATGATAACAAAGCTACAATTCATAGACCCAGAGAGGTTAAGTAAAGGGAAAAAGATTGCAAGGGGTGGAGGTACGGGGCATGGATCTTTCTGGGGGGGAGATAGGAACAGGGGATCAGGTAGGGAGGGGGAGGAGAGATGGTGTTATGGGAGGGAATCAGAGTTTGGGGAGAGGAAGTCAAAATTGAGAGGCACTTGAGGGTTGTTATAAAAACCTAGTGCAGTGGAAGTTTCCTAAAATATACAGAGGTTATTGTAATGAAGTCTCCAAATAATGAGGGAGACAGAGTCCCAACTGACCACCTCTTGTCACCAAATAAAGCTTCCAGTACTGGGACTGGGTTATATTCAGTTGAGCTGTTGACCAAAGCAATCCCATGGAATTCCCCTCAAAAGCCAGGCTGCTTTTGACAGACAATAGGTTGCTCTTTGAAAACTGAGAACAAGACCAAGTTGCTGAAGGTGACACTCACACAACTCGTTGAACATGGAGAGGGTGAGCTGGGACCTAAGTAGAATCTTCACTACCAAAAGAAAAACCCAGCCACAAAAGCTTTGATCTACACTCTGCAAATACGCTAGGGCAATGGTAGCATAAAGTGTGTGACCAACCAATGTCTGATTTGACTTACGGCCTACTCCACAAGATGGAACCCATACTCCATATTGCTTGAATGACCAAGAACCTGAGACTAGATAGCCCAGAGACCTAGAGTGAAACTAAAACTACTAGTCTTTTTTTAAAAAGTAACAAATTACTCCTGACATTCTGCTATACTCATAGATGAGTACCTTACTCAGCCAGCATCAGAAACGTTTCCTCCTACAGCAGAAGGGGATGAATACAGAGACCCACACACAGATACTACGCAGCCTTTGAAACTCACAGCTCTAAATAAGGAGGCAAATCTCTCCCATCAGAGCACAGAGAACCCGGCAGAAGGAGGCAGAGTGTAAGAGCCAGAGGGTAGAGGACACCAGGAGAAGAAGGCCCTCTAAATCATCTGAACAAAGCTCCTGGGAACTCACAGAGACTGAAGCTTCGAGCACAGGTCCTACACAGATCTGCAGGAGGTCCTCTACATACGTAGCCTTCAGTTTAATATATTTATGGGACTCCTGAACATGGAAGCAAGTTGGTCTTTCATTTTTCTGACTTCTCCTGGGTCTCCTTAAACTTCTGCTTGTTTGCTTTGTTCAGCTTTGATGTGGTGGTTTCTGTTTTATCTTACCCTATTTCATTTTGTTACGATTGGTTGTTGTCTCTTAGAAGCCTGCCCTTTTCTAATGAGAGACAAGAAGGAAGTAGAACTGGATTGGAGGGGAAGCATAGAAGGAGGAGAAATTGTAATCAAAGAAATTCATTTTTAATGAAAGGGGAAAGAGAGAGAGAAAAACATTTTCCTCATCAGTATCCTGAAATTTCAGGCTTGCGAAGTCGCAGCTCTTCAGCCCATGCTTGCATACATAATACAATATAGATTTTAAAAAATGTGCCAGAGAATCCAATCTGACTTTCTTTGTTTATAATTTAATCTATTAGATAAAGCAGCTATAATATGTGCATTTTACGTTTTGGGCATGCATGAAGACAATAGAGCCAGCCAAACTAATTAAAGTCTAAGCTAGCCTCTCCGGGCTGTAGGGTTATATGCTGTTCAGAATAACAGTGTTTCCCAGAGCAGAGCCCTTTATCCTCTTTCTTCTAGCCATTAAGTTCATAGTCACCACTACCACCATATTTAATTGATAATGGAGCAATAGCTTCACCTTTGGAAAAAAAGGCATCGTAGCCATCTTTTTGAATGGTGGTTCTCAACCTTCCTACTGCTGTCACCTTTAATACAGTTCTTCATGCTGTATGGACTCCCAATCATAAACTATGCTACTTCATAGTGATAATTTTGCTACTGCTATGAATCATAATGTAAATATCTGATATGCAGGATCTGATATGCAATCCCCATGAAAGGGTTGTTCAATTCCCCAAAGAGATCGAGACCCACAGGTTGAGAACCACTGTTTGTGAAGTTCACTTCCTTTTTATTCTCATTATCTATTTTGTGCAATGTGTGCCGGTTCAGCTATAGCTGACAGTTGCAGCAGTTCTCTCTTTACTTCTTAGATGCTGGAGGTTCTTACTGTACCTCAGAATCTCTTACTGTCTCACTTCTAATTCTATTTAAGGTCTATGGGGACTCGTGAGGCAGATACACTACTGGCTCTGGCTCCAAGGAGAGCTGGGCTTGCGCCCATGCTCCTGGCTACCCAGGAGCTCCTAAACAGCATCTGGCCCCCCATCCTTACCATCTAGCTGTATCCCTGCCCTTTTGAGACCCTGTGCAGCCAACACAACTGCTTGCGCTCCATGCTCTGCATTTTTTTAAGACTTTGGCTTTCTCTATAACAGCTGATCCAAAAACAGATTTTAGATTACCCTTAGGCAATGTTTGGTTGCATGGAAATCTAAAGTATATGTTTTATACCATACTTACACAAATACTAGATTGAGTCTTTGTCTTTGAGGAATTCCAATCAGGATTTCAGTTTCTAAGGGGAAATGATAGTGTGTGCATATTTTTCAATGACAACAGTTCTCTGAGGGTAGATACAAAAATCTGTTACCTGTTGGTGCCCAGCCTCTGAAGAGCACTGCCAGAGAACCAAAGACGGTAGATGTGCTATATCTTTTTTTACACTTGTTCCATTTGAATACATTCTCCTCATTCATTTTATAATACTTATGCATTTATTTTACCATTAAAACTGCAAATAGAATTTAGAAACCATCAATATTCAAAACTTGTCCACTGCTGTTTTGATTTAAAAGGGTGATAGACGTGTTAATTTATGAAAAACTGAGTCAGCTGGGGTAGAGTGATAACCATCTCCCCCGTGCAGCAAGGAGCACTCTTCATTCTACTAAGCCCTTGCCAAGCACACTGTGAAGAGTGCGAATCAAGTGTATTTCAACCATGCTGTATCCTTCAGGAAGCAGAAAGAGATGCTCCAGGCATATGAGGCAGAGCAAAGCGAAGGTGCTGGATGGTCAAACGAGCCTCATTTCTACTAAAACATGAGCCATTCTTAGGACCACATTGCTGCACCCTGAAGGGTGTCCTCCCTAAAAAAATAAAGTCCAAGTCACTGTACCTCAGAACATGTCCTTAATTGGAATAAAGGCTTTTGAAGTGTAATTCAATGTGATCAATTCAGAAGAAGGCACTTGGACGGATTCTAACTGAGTGTAGCTGCTGATTCATAAAAAGAGAAATTAGGAAAGAGAGGAAGACACACACTAGGAAAAATTAAGACACACAGAGAACACCATTTACAATCTGCTGACTCTACCATCAGCTAGAGGCAGAGCCTGAAAGGAATTCCCAACTCCTTCTTCTACACTATTAAATTATTATATTTATAATATGTATACTATATTTTATTTTATTATTATATTATTGTATCATATTATAAAATATAATTGAATTATATTAATATAATAAGTTATATATTATATGTCTTATATATTATCTCTGGTACATTATGTCTTATACATTGTCTAATAATATGGCTTATATATCACATATTTATTATTATTATATTTTAAATTATTATTATTATTGAATACAAAATAAATGTGCTGATCAGTTTGCCTTCATTTTTAAAGGCAAGTGTCACTCTACTGCCCAGGATAACCTGCAACATTCTTTTTGTCATAACCTTCTGAGTCTTAGTGGGATTCCAGGCCAGCACCCCCACACCCAATTCAGGTGATTGAAAAATATAAACATTTATTGTTAAGAACAACAAGCATAAAGTGGCACACCAGACTCCACAGAAATTCTCTCTCCTGTGAATGACATGCCCTCCTCTGTTGATCTCACTGATTCATATGGATGAGACCAAGGACTCTGTTTCAGTGTTGTCATCTCATTAAAATATTCTTAAAGTCACCTGTGATAAATTAGCATGCATCTGTTAATAAGTTAGTATGCATCTATTATTATAAACCATGAAGGCATGACCTAGGCACATGAAAAAAAAAAGAAAAAAGAATGTACAAGCAAGCTCCTGCTATCTTCTGATCAGATGGGCCTAAGAGAGACCACACACCATTTGGTCCCTCTCCACACAGACTTCTCATCGTAGAATGTCTGTCCCCTTAGTTCTACAAAGAGATTAATCTTTTCATTTTTTTTTATTTGAAACACAATTACATCGTTTTGTTCAATTTTCTGAAAAGTCAAATACTAAATTTTTTAAAGAGTATAATGTGTTAGTGCCCTTTTCCCCCGATTCGATAACTTTAGATTCAAATACCAGATTGAGGGTAGCCAGTTAAAAAGACACCTTGTGGTTTTGTGAAAATGTCTGACGCTCTTTCATCCACGCTAACTGTTATATGTTTGAATTTGATGGACAGTCTTTCTTCAAAAGAAAATAGATCCAGTGCTAAACAGCCCATCGACTGAACGCAAGGCAATGGGAGTTCTGCTCTGTGTGTATTTGCATCTCTTCATTTATTTCACATGCTGTTTCATAAGAGCATTGACCAGGAAGCATCCGTCTGAACGATTCACATAGCCAGTGAAAGGAGGCCCTTTCCCCCTTACACAAGTTTGTTAGAGCCATTGATCTGATTAACCATAAAGCAACTGATGGACTTAAATATAAAACTTCACAAGCTAATCCTCTGCAGCATACAGAAGTGTGTGCATTTAAAATGTAAGTGAAGACCCGCCAGCACCTTTGCTAGGTCCTACAAAACAATCTCATGAATCAAGATCTGACAGCCTCATGCTTCCTTTTCCTTGAATATCACACACCAGGAGACTGTTATTATAAGCCATATGAAGGGCATAAAGAAAGCCTGCCACCCTCAGGGGCAGAAGGTCCAAGCCTTTTTTATTGTATGTGTTTATGTTGTTTTTGCTGCAGTCTTGATGTGTTGTAATGGGGGAGAGGGCATTTAAACTTCCCCTAGAAAGAATAAAAATTTGTGATGGGCCTGTTGTTTGTTTGTTTTCTTGTTTCTTGAGAACATGGATGTGTCTCAATCTTCTGTCTTGCTTTCAAAAACCCAGAGTTTCCTCAGGGAAAAATCAGTAAATCCTCTTAGCAGCGTGCAGTCGGGAAGAAACTGAAGGATGACAGAGACGGGTGGAGTGTGTGAGTTTTCATGTGAATGCTGTCAGCATAAATTAGGTGTGGTTAGGGAGAGAGAAACAGCAGTAGCCGCAGGAAGACATCGTACAGGGTTAGAACTGAAAAGCAGACGAGAGAAGGAAAAGACAACAGTGTGTCTTGGGAAAGGGCAGACTGGAGTGGAAAGAAGTGCACACAGATTTTTTTTTTTTGGCAAGGGACACAGGGCAAGAAGGAGAGAGAGAGAGAGAGAGAGAGAGAGAGAGAGAGAGAGAGAGAGAGACAGAGACAGAGAGAGACAGAGAGAGACAGAGAGAGACAGAGAGAGACAGAGAGAGACAGAGAGAGAGAGAGACAGAGACAGAGACAGAGACAGAGAGACAGAGAGAGACAGAGAGAGACAGAGAGAGAGAATATAATCAACCAGACTTGAAAAGTATCAGGCATAGTGGGGGGCAAAGGGAGGGTAAAGGGGCTTGCTGTGTCTGGGGGTCCACAACAAAGGTGACAAGGCTTTGTGAGATGAATCTGGGCTGGAGGGAGATGGAAGACACCCCAACAGGAGGCTGAAAGCCCTCTCAGGCACAGAGAAGTTAATTTCTAAGCTTTGAAATGCCAGCACCCGCCAAGGTTCCTTCCTTCATTAACAGTAGGCAAAAAGCCTCCCGACCTTCATAGTGTGGTTCTAATTTATTTTCACAGTCAAGTGGTGTCAGTCATTTTAATTGTTGTAGTCGACCTGATTATCTTTACATTATCCTTTTAATTACAGTTATCATTTAAAAATACTGCTTCACTGAGCACTTAAACCTGAAGACTCTAAGGAGGACCTTTTGTATAGATGATGACAGACAATCCCACTGCTCTGATTGATTCTGTGAACAGCCTGACCTACCCTACCTATTAAATTGCAGACGTACCAGAATGAATGATTGCGTGAAATCCCACTCCTGATTCCCTCCCATCTAGAGAAGGTAATAGAGTCTCAGCAGGCCAGACAGACAGAGCTGCGGTCTGTAGAAGCTGCTCACTTCTCCGGCTTCTCCTTATCTTGTTTGTGAAAGCCCTGTGTTCAGTGGTAGTTCATGTGTGTGTGTTGTTTCTGGCACGGCACTAACAACAACATAGAAAAGATCTATCTGGGTTCTTTGTGACCGGTGGTAGCATTCTTAGGTGAATACCGTATACTACAGCAGGGCTGTTTTAGATGTTCATTCATTCACTCATTTCTTATGTATTAAGTTATAACCTATACCCAGCAGATCCTGACCAGTCATGCACACTGGGCTTTGTTCTTTATCTGTCCACTTGGGACAGAGGTTCATATTCCAGACACAGCTCCTCCAAACTCATAAAACAATGCCACTGAGTAACCCAAATACTATCCACATTCACAGGAGGGAATAAATAATGACTTATGAATGGAAGCCCAGGAAGGGAATCTGTAAGAAGGAAACAAGGTAATGGTTGGATAGCCCATAAAATGTAGAAAGTGATGGAAAATATATGTATAATGCAGTATTCAACATACCCAGAGGAATTGAGTCTGAATAAGGCAGAGATACCCATACTCATGTTTACTGAAGCATTTTCCTACTTACTCAGCTACAGAATCAGCCTAAATGCCCATCAACAGATGAGTGGATAGATGAATGGATAAAATGTGGATAAATACACAATGGAATTCTATTCAACTACGAAGAATGAAGTTAGGTCATCTGCAGGAAAATGAATGAAACTGGAGAATATTCTGGTTAAGACTCAGAAAAACAAATGTTGCAAGTTCTTCTCATTTGCAGAGTCTACATTTAGATACATATGTATTGGAAGTAAGAAGTTTCCATGACAAGAAGGTAAGATCTAAATGGAGAAAAAGAATGTGGGAAGATGTCAAGGACCAGCTTTGATCTGGAAAGGGTTTCCTAGGAGAGGTGTTGTTTGAAAGCGGTGAAAAAACGACTCAAAGTAAATCATGGGGTATAAGCTAACTGCCTGTGTTCTGCTTGAGACAACTCTCCCTGGAAATATCCAGACAGCTCATACAAATAGCTGAGCTCTCAAAAACCAAAACCCAGTCTTTTATTTACATATCGGTTCAGTCATTTACTCCAGGTTCCCTTTTGATTGTCCCAAGAATCAGCATTCCATTACCCCAGCTCCTTGATTCTTAAAAAGGGACAGATTTTTTTTTAGCATTGCAAATGAATTCAAAGATCTGTCTGACTTTGTAAACTCAGATAATAAACTTGCTGAGTGTGATCCCATGAGATCACCATTCCCACTAAACCTGAGCACAAACTAGCTCTGTCCCAGGCAGACTTTGTACTCAGGAATCTGCCCGTCTTTGTATCTTTCTGACAAGCTAGATCATTGTGCAGCTACCATAGCTTGTTTTTGGTCTGTGAAGCCCCTCATATAATTCATATTCTATTCTTATATCTTGCACAATTGAGAAATTATATATTTTGATCTTATGTTTTCAGAGTTATTTCCCACAGCCTTAAGGGCTGTCCTGAAGGTCTCAGAATTTATCACTTTTGCTAAAGATATGGATACACACTCAACTCCTAGACTTGTGCTCCTTGCTTCTCTCTAATTATCATCAAGTCATTACGCTTAACAGGGGAGCATTCCCTGAAGGAGGAACATGAAAACATATACATTATTATGCAAACAAACCTTATGCCCATAGCATCCATCAACACTCATAGAGACCCACACCTTGCTGGCTCTGTTGCAAGGGAAGGAATCACTCACAGCCAAGCTAAATTCTGCAGGAAGATAACAAGGAAAAAGAATACAAAATGAAGACTCTAAATTCATATACATATATATATGTATATATGTGTATGTGCATATGTATGAGCCCAGATAGATCTTTTCCAAGTTGTTCTTAGTGCAGTGCCAAAAACAACACACACATCAGCTACCACTGAACACAGAACTTTCACAGACAAGATAAGGAGAAGCTGGAGAAGTGAGCAGAAATACACACCACAGGTCCATCTCTTTGGCCTGTTGAAACTCTATTACCTTCTCCAGATGGGAGGGAATCAAGAGCTGGAAATCACATAATCATTTATTTTGGGATCCTGGCAATTTGATAGGATAGGTCAGGTCAGGATAGTTATCCTGATAGTTAGGATAGGATACATGCATAGGCTAGGATATGTGCGTGTGTGTGCATGTGTGAGTGCGGGGGAAGAATGTTGTATGTGTGCAGGAGTGTGTGTGTGTGTGTGTGTGTGTGTGTGTGTGAGAGAGAGAGAGAGAGAGAGAGAGAGAGAGAGAGAGAGAGAGAGAAAGAGA